>NW_022983626.1:0-26191 GCF_010093885.1 Aplosporella prunicola CBS 121167 | reverse complement strand
TGGTGGTGGTGGTGGTGGTGGTGGTGGTGGTGGCTGTGATGATGATGATGATGATGATGATGATGATAATGGTGCTTAGGTGTGTTTTGTGAGGGAGAGGTGGAAGAGGAGGAGGATAGGTAAAAGGAAAAAGGAAAATGAGAGAGACGGGAGGATGGAAGAGGAAAGAAGGAAGGAAGGAAGGAAGGAAGGAATTGGGAGGAACGGAAGGCACCCAGGCAGGCACCCAGACAGGCAGGCATCGGTTGTCGTTGTCCGTCCGTCGTCTTGTTGGGGGGTTGGGCTGCGCCTGCCGGGCCGGACCGTCATCTGCGAGCGAGCGAGCGTCGGGGCCAGCCGTAGGTAAGCTATCACTAATCAATCTTATCGACTCATCGCATATTGTGTGCATCTATCCGACGTCCCCGGATGCTGCTTGCCTTGCCTTGCCTTGCCTTGCCTTGCTTTGCTTTGCTTTGCTTTACTTTGCTTTGCTTTGCTGCCTGCCTGCCTGCCTGCCTTTGATCTCTCGCTGCCTGCCTGGGGACCTGGCTATTGATATCCGCTTCTATTCTTGGCTCCCCCAGTGCCCACCCCTCCCCCCCTCCCCCCTCCCCTCTTCCCGCCTTTCGCTTCCCGCAAACGGCAAATGGTCAGGCCCAAGTCCACGTCCCACACACCGCTTGGCCCTCTGTGGGAAATCCTTCTCGGCTGATGACGCGCCTCGCTCCCTTCTCTCCACCCTTTTGACCTCCGCCCCCGGCTCAACTCGTTCCCACCGCCAGGGCCCCGGCTGGACCTTGTTCTTCCTTGGTCTGTTGACTGGTTGGTCAGCAGCCCGCCACGCCCCTCGACGTCGATGACTGACGACGCCGTCGCCGCCTTCCGGCCCCAATCGCCAACCCATTGGCAACCGTGCCGCACCGCTTGCCGCATCCGGCCCGCCTCCCGTCCCTGCACCCAATCGCCCAGAACCGTCCCGCCGTTCCATCCACTGGTGCTGCAGCCTGCACCGCCCCCTCCTCCCCGACCCCGACCCCGACCTCCCCCCCAGTCTCTCACCACCACCAATCCAAAGCGACATGGTCCTCTCCCTCTTTCCGTCTCCGCCACCCACCGCCCGCCCCTCCTCACATCATCGCGGCTCCTGCTCACCGCCAAGGGCCCTCTACGATCCAGCGTCGAGCACGTGCGTCCGCGTGGTCCGCGCGGCCCGCCGCCGATACAACTTGCCACGTCAGATCGGAATTAAAGGCGGTTTGCGGCGCGGCGCGGCGCGGCGCGGCGCGGCGCAGTGCAGCGCAGTGCAGATGCAGGCGCAGGCGCAGGCGCAGCAGGCGCAGGAGTAGGCGAAAGGGCGGCGCTTGTGCGCGCTGACGCCCGCGCCGCCCGCCAACGCCGCCGCCGTTTTGCTGCGCGCGACTCCGTTTTCGACGATCGATGCGAGCGGTTAGTGAGGCGTGGAACGACCCATGGGTCATGCGCTCGCGCGCGCGCGCGCCTCTTGACGGACGCGATCTGTGTGTCTGTTCGCTTTGGGCACTGATGGCCGGCTGGGACGAGTCGCGCAGTCATGGCGCCGCGTCGATCCAGCACCGCTCGGCGATAATTCTGCGCGTCTATTGGAAACTTCGGTGCGCGGTTGCGTGCGGGCTGGGCGGTGGAGATTGGGCCGTCCCATCGCCTTGCTGCAGCGGAGACAGCGGACGGCAGGGGCCGAGGCAGCCGCGACGTGCGCGTGCGTGCGCCGGCGGGCATCTGAAGAGAGAACAGCTACTACAACTACCACCATCTGGTCATGACTCGACTTGGCGAGGCCCCCAGTCCGCGGAGTGGGATTGCCCGGCGAATGCCTCGCGCTGGTGCCTGCTGGCGGCGCAACACGCTCTCAACGCTGCGCAATTGTCAGGTGAGCAGAGTCCGGATCTGACGCCTTGCTGCTGCTCTGGGAAACCGCTAGCGGGCTGTGGGAAAGGTTATTGTTCCTTTGGTGCGGCACGACTGCTTACGCCCGTACATACGGCTGTCCGGATGCGCGCCTGTGTGGGTGAATGGCTCTACTTTTAGTCTGCTGACGATGTTCGACAGGCCTCCCTGCCTGCGCCGCCGCACCCCTGCTTCCATAGTCAACGTCCGTTTTGGGATACGGTGTTGGCGGCTTCCAAGGCGACCAAGACGAGGGGTAATGCTTGCGATTTTGTTGTTCAGACAATCGGCCCAGGATGCTTTGCAAAATGTGACGCAGTAAAGACGAAAGAAAGTAAAGGAAAAAATGCCAGAAAAACCCACGCCAAGCTCCCCTGGACCATGGCGGCTTGGACTGACCAGGATATCTAAGTCTTTGCTGGTGAAAGACGGAAAATGTCATGAAATCATCTTCCTTGTTTGATCGCTCCGGTTCCCATGAGAGAGAAAAGAAAACGAAAATCGTGCCCCCGTCGTCACGTAGAAAAGAGGGGGGGGGGAAGAAAAAGAAAAGGAAAAAGAGATTCAAGAGATCTCAGCGTTATTCTGAAAAGCTGAGAACAAAAACGTCTAATTACAACAATGATTCGGATCAAACAACAGCAGACTTAGCCCGCGGAAACGACAGAATGAAACTCGCTTTTACAAACCCTCTGGGGTGTCGGGATCATGAATAAGGGGAATCCCGTCCGGTCCCGTCTCGGCGTCGCGAGCAGAAAAAGTGAAGCGCAGGAAAACATCAAGCTGGAGCCGCCGGTGGGTTTGGGACTTTCAATGCATGCTCGCGGATAAAAAAAAAGAAAAACAGTGAAACTCAACAAAGCTCGCTTCAAGCATGACCGCCCACTGTGGTGACGAGACCAGTACAAACGTGGCCGAAGAGTCAGGAATGGAGGGATTAATGGCTCCTCGACGTGGAAATCCTCCGATTTCTCCTTGGCCTTTTGGACCCTTAGTTTCTTTCGTAGCAGATGCTTGATTTTGCTGGTTGTGTCGTCGCAGCGTCGGAGAGCCAGCTCCTGCTGCATCGGGGTCCGATTGGTTTTGGTTTTTCGTCGCTCATCTCCCATTTGTCGTTAAAAATATTCACATGCCCCTCCTGTTCAAGGCGTTCAGCATGTCGGCGTCCGCAGCGCTCCTCCCAGAGTCACCACCGCTGACCATGTCGGAAATGCGCATTGCCGCTCTCGAGCCACCAGCCGCAGGAGTGCCAGCCGAGGACGTGGGCGGAGGCGGGGTCCTACCGTCCTGGCGAATGGGAATGCTCGAAGGCGGCCTCAATGTGGCGTCACTGCTATAAGTGTATGAACTGCCAGGAGTGCTCGGAGCACCTTGAGTGTGAGGGCTGCTGCTCGCACGGCTGGGGTCGTAAGAGTAAGCGGATTGCGGACTTGAACGACGCGGAGGCTGGGGCGCGTAGTAAGGTTGCGCCTGAGGATGCGGCGCAGACTGGTAAGAGGCAGTCGAGGAAGCTGGAGAGGCCGCAGCCTGAGTCAGAGCAGTGGGATCAGGGTAGGTGTATTCCGAGGCACGAGACACTGGGAGATGTGACGCTACAGCGGGATTCGGCGGCGGCAGAGTGGGCGTATGGGGCTCAGTCGTAGGACGCTTCCGGGCCCCGCTCACGTCACGGCTCCGATCATCGTAGCCCGGAGCCACCGGGGGAGGCGGGTAGACGGGGCCCGGGGCAGAATACGGACCTGTTGGGCTAGGCAGCGGGTAGCCTGGCTGAGGGCGAGGCGGCGCGCCGTACGGGTCCGTAGGTTGCGTAGCGGGGAGAGGCTGGCCGTAGGCGCCGTAGAGAGGAGGCGGTGCGCCGCCGCCGCGCCATACCGTGTGCGCAGGAACAAAGGCTTGCGTTTGGGCGGAGACGGGGGTGAAGATGCACTCTTGAGAGAAGCGGACGCAGTTGGTGCAACGACCATCTTCGGAAGCTTCAAAGCCGGAACAGCGAATCTAACGGGAAAAAGAAGACAAGGTCAGCCGGCGAGAGCAAAGGAAAAAAAAAAAAAATAAATAAAGAAAATAAAAGGCGAAAGCGATGGTTAAAAAGGAAAAAGGAAAAAGAAAGGAAGGGGGGGGGAAAGCAATAGGCTGCTCAAGTCAGTACCTTGCGTCGCCTGCAATAACGGCAAGCGATGGCGGTCCTCTGGCGCGGGGCAGGCTGATGTTGTTGGTAGAGGGCGTGTGGCGGAGGAGGCTGGCGATAGGGATCGGGCGGCGTAGGGCCCGGGTACATCTGATGGGGCGCAGGCAGGCGGTAGGGCTGCTGCTGTTGTAGAGAAGTCATGTCGGGACGAGGCTCTTGGAGAGTCGGAGGATGAAGCTGGAGGGGAGTGGTGAGTATGTATGGGGCAAGGGCGCGCGGGACGGATCGGCATACCTGGGGCGGCGGAGGCGGATAAGGGCGGGCGGCAGGTTGGGGCTGGGGAGAGGAGTACTCGGTGGAGGGGGATGCCCAGTGCGACGAGGGAGCAGCCGAGTGATGAGGGTACATTTGCGGGTTATGAGGACGCGGGCATGGGGCGTGTGACAGCTTGTCGCTAGCCGAGGGGGGCTGCAGAGTGGAGGAGGCGTGGAGGGTGTTGCAGCTGGGAGATCCGGCGTTCAGGAGGCGAAGAGACCCAGCGGCGGGGCTCTGGGTTTTAGAGGCGGGTGCTTCCCACTAGCAGCTGGCACGGCGGGCGATGCCGTGTGCGCGCGCTGCTCGTGGTCAGATCACCGCCAGGAAGCATCGCAGGGAGCGGAGAAGCCGTGTCGCGTGGCAAGCACAAAACTCTGCCCGCGCGTTACGTCGCTGTCCCAGGGCCGGGCCGTACGTAAGTGCCGCACGTCAGGTGTCGCCAGTTACGTGGCCAGCGGGATGCGGCCTTGGTGCCGATAGTAGGGCTGCCGGGCCCGCATCTCGCCCGTGGAAAAAGCCCGACGTGGAGCAGAAAATTATGCTAGCCCGGCTGGATCGGCGCACCGTGGCTGTGCCAGGTCAGAAGATCAGCCCGTCGCTGTGCCGCGTCGCGACGGGCCGTGTGCGCGCTGAGGTTCGCGCCATCCACGTGGGAGAGGTGGGACGAGATGGAGGCATTGTACTTGTACTTGCTTGCGTGCTTGTGCGGGCGGGCACAGCGGGCACAGCGGGCACAGCGGGCAGCGGGCAGCGGGCAGCGGGCATGATGCGGGCATGACGGTGGGTGGTGATGGACATGGACATGGATGGATGGATGGATGGATGGATGGATGGATGTGGATGACATGGATGATGCAAAGGAAAGAGTGGATGGCTAAAAACTACCAAGAGGGCAGGCGCACCCTAGGTCCCTTCCTTCCCATATTCCCACTCGCGCGGCCCGGCCCTGGTGCTGCTGCACAGTAAGCTTTTTTCTTCACGGGCATCCAAATCGCACATCCCGGTTTAAACTTTGGCCTCCCCCCGCCAGCCACCCAGGTCACGTGCCCGATTCTTGCTGCGCGCAATCCGCCCCCTCCGGCCCTCCCCCGGCCCCAGTGGACAACTCAGTCGGGCATGACTACGCCGTTGAGGTACGTGATCTGCGCCGTCAGCCTGCAAAGCCCGTCGCCAGAGGAAAGAGACAGGTAACATACAAACGGCCCAAGCCTCGCCAGCAGCCCCGCGATGCGCGCCAGCCCGCCCGGCCCCTCCACGACGCCGTCGCTCACCCGTCGCCCGATGCTGAAGCTGCGCAGCCGCAGCAGCTCCACGTCGCGGTGCTCCTTGTCGTAGCCCTGCGGCCTGCCGAGGCCCACGTTAGCCCATCCATCATCCATGACGACCCATGGCCGCAGCCGGCCTCTCGACCCGTCCGCTCCCAGCCTGCTACCGTTGGTGCCGTATCAAATTGGTGGCTTCGTGCTAGTCGCCCAGGCTAGAGTCGCCCTCATCTCCCCCGCGAGGCCAATCGCCTCGCTGTACCCAAGTCTTCCTCTGCTTGCAGCTTGTCCTCACCGCAAGTCTGGCCCCTGGTGTGGTAGATAGATGAGCGAGGGGTGCGCCGGTTACGCGCGTTTGCCCCTTCCTTTCTTGCGGCAGCCTGGCGCTTAGCGTCTTCCGCCGCCCAAACCCTTCGCCCTACGAGACGGCGAGCCGGCGAGCCGGCGTGGTGCTTCCTTTGTCCTTGCATATGGGGGAGACGAGAGGGCGTGCAGGTGCAGGTGACGTGAAATCCAGACTAACCTTGTCTTGAGTGCGCTCTCCGCGTTCTGCTTGACAAAAGCCCGAACCGCTTCCTTCTCGTCATCCTCAATCCCGTCAAAGAACTCTTCCCGGATTCCCGCGTCGGTCAAGACTCGTTTGATCTCATGCGGCCGTGTGTCGATGTTGCGTCGCAGTCGCTGAAGACTGGGTGCTGCGGGCATCCAGAGTCCGCCACCTAATTCAACAATCCGTCAGTGAAACACGATCTTCGTGCGACCAAGCAACCACCCGTCAAGATTTGCGGACAACGGGACGGCGGCTATGGCGTTCTGAAGCGGTTTGCTGCGGGTGTAACAACGGTTCCACACGCCCGCCTTGCGACGCCAGGTGCCGCTCTCGCCGCTCAAAAAGCAGATGCGGGCCTATCTTTGGTCGCAACGGCTTTTTGCAGCCGTCAGTCATTTGTTGGTATCGGTCCTGATAAGACATACGTGTAGACCGGATCTAGGCGTCCGGAAGCAACGTGGGATCTTGGGCTTGAAGAAGCGTGCAGCCGCTACAATGCACAACGGGCCGCTGTGCAGGCTGCTTGGTGGGGCTGGGACTCCAGTAAGACGCTTTGATGCCAGGTATTGTTCGTGTTCATCAACTTTACCGGCTGGTCTAGGGGGGGGGGGGGGGGCGAGAAACCAAACTGGTTTTCCACCGACAGTGTGTCGGTTCTGTCGACTGCTTCCCCAAAACCATTTCCAGCCGAGTATCATTCCAGCAATCCTCCTGAAGAGGACCAAAACATCGTTATCGTTTTATCGAGCCCGTTTCGCCATTAGAGGACAAGCTGACAATTGACTGGAGTGGCAGCTGCCACAGGTACTCCGCGTAGATCGGCTTGATTTGGAACCGCATTCAAACGACTAGAAAACCTTTGCCGTGTGACCGCGGGTCCCAACGAGGATACAAGTTCGGGAGGGTGCGCAGTTTCCAGAGTGCGCTTACGCAGTCGCAGCTCCGGATGGACTCGTGCAGGCTCAACCTTCCATGGCCGTACGCTCGGCAGAAACGCCTGCGTATGACCCAGGTTTTGCTACAAACAGTTCTAGCCCCAATCGGATTCAACCGCAGATGTTACCGCGTTACTATATTCGCCCATGCCGACGAAGCGAAGCATAAATGTGACCGTGGAAGGCGGCTGGTTGATGACGGCAGAGTTGTCGCACTGCGTACTGTACGGCTGCCCAGTGTCCGGTCCTTATCACCTGCTGACCTCTGGTATTCTCCTGCAATGCTTCTCTGATTGAGCGGTTCATTGCTGGATCTCCAGTCTGGAATGGGTTCCACGACGTCGACGCAGCCTGGCACTGGAAATCCACCGCCAACACTGGCTTGACCCCATACGGTCTCAGACGTAGCGTGGAAATGTCTGACAGCGCGTAGATTTTGAACATGGTGGCATGGTCCAGTGGTCGTCTGCGTAACAGTCTCGAACAGCCTTGTTGCACAACAGTAGCCGTATAGCCTCGGAGCCACGGCGGGTTTTGCGGCTCATTTGGAATTGACCATGCGCTCTGCAACCTTGTCGCGGATGATCCTTGTCGACTTCCCGCACTCTGTCCGCCTATTGCTCTCCCGTGTCGTGTGATTGGGGAATGACAAAAGAGTAGGTGCCTTACCGACATAACTGCCACCAGGTTGAACCTGAACGTAGTACGCAGCATATGGCCCTTTTCGGCCTGTCCGAGACCTGTGACGGACTCAGTTCAATGTTACACCATTGAAATGCACGGGGGCAAACCAGGCTGCGGAGAAATATGTCTAGTGATGGTTAAATGTGGATCTTGCATATGAAGGAGCGGGATTAGCCGACCTTGTACGGTGTTGGGTCAGAGCTAAACCTGATGTCCCTGTAGATACGAAAGACCTGTACAGCACATGTCAACAGTGGGTCTCGAATGGTCTCGGAAATCTGCACACTCACGACGTCTTTGATCGGTAGCTCAGGGATGGTCTCGTCTGCCTCAATGACTTTCTCCGTGAGTCGTTCAACGAATGAATTGAAATCTTTCAGGGATGTTCGGTAGTCGGGATCATGCACTGCAGATTATCACAGTACGTTAGCTTTTTTTGATCCGCGCTCAGAATACGCATATTCATGGCCTAGCCGCTCAAGCACGCATGACACGTGTCCAACGCTCTCTTGCGGCCGGTAGCTTTCGGAGAGTTAAAACTGGGCGATGCTTGGCGTGCAGCAGAAGACATTCTGAGCGGAGCTCAAGTAAATACTAACTCTTAAGCCACTCCCGGTCATTATTCTCGGCCAAATCGCGTAGGAAAAGCAGAGTGTTCGGGTGGATCGTGTCGTCTGTATACGGCGTCTTTCCAGCTTCCCGGGCTTTGGGCTTTTTGATAATCAGCTGAGTACCAGGTTCAATATCCAACTCGGCCCCAGCTCTCCACAACTCCTTTCCTTTGCTAGCCGCTGGTTTGATGGAACTAGAGCCTGATTTCTTTGGCCTTCCCCTTTTCTTTGGCTTTTCGTCTTCGCCCGAGGGACATGCGTCGCTCTCGTAGGGCGATTCGGCAGCAGCGGGGTCTTCATCCTCGTGGTCGGAATGCTCTTCGGCAGACGACGTATCCGGCTGTTCTTGGCCTTTCTCTTCGCTGTCGGACGGATGCTCGAAATACTTGCTCTTTGCGGGCGTCGCTTTGGAGCTGCCTTGTGCCTTGGCCCGCTTCGCTTGCCGCGTCGGCGTGGATTTGGGCGAAAGAGCTCTCTTGGAGGAGCAACGAGAGACTGAAGTTCCCGGCCTTCGAAGCGATCGCCGCGCCATGTCGTGCAAAAGTTTAGTTTGGGGGGTTCTGAGGCTGTTTGCACGGGATGGAGCTCCGAGCTGGAAGCTTTGAGGATCCTGGTACATTGTTCCCCTAAGCGACGAATGACGCACTTTGGCGCGCCGGTGCGCGCATACGCGTTGACCATCCCGTCCCAAATTCCACTTCCCAATCCTATGAGCAGGTGACCCCCCTGAGACGACACCACCGCGAGCTGCATCTTTGCGTTATCCTCTGGGCGCCATGACGTCCGCTTTCCAAGCAAAGAAGCAGAAGATTCTGCAACAGCTCAACCAGCCAGCTGAGGCATACAATGACTTGTCTCCGAAAGGCACCATCGACGAGGGCATTCGCACGTTGATTGATGAAATCAATGAAATTGATGGCCTTGTTACCACCAGCAGCTGCGCGGGTCGAATAAGCGCCTTCCTCGAGGGCAAGAAAAAGCTGGCAGCCGGCAGCGCCAAGTCCCAAGAAGAAGTATCTCAAGAGCAGAGCATCGCCGGACCAGGGGGTAAAGGCGGGGGGCAATGGCTTTTTGTGTCTCATGATCCCATCAGGATACCGGACAATGCTGAGGATATCCGTTTCTATGATCTTTTTGGCCTGAAAAGCTCCAAGGGTCAACAGCCTCTCAAGCACCAACCAGGACGACGATACGTTCATCTTAAGTTTGAGGCTATGGTATGATTGCAACCCTTCCCTGTGGGTTCAGGGTTCTGATTGCTCTTAGATTCTGCACCTGTTTACCGCGTCGCTCGAGGATGCCCAAAGAGTACTCTCCGCGGCCCTGCAAGCTGGGTTCAGGGAAAGTGGTTCTGTCAGCCTAACCAGGAACGCCGATGGAAGCGTAACTCCAATGGTAGCAGTGCGTTCCATTGGCCTTGCTTTTGACTCTGTCATTGGATACCAGGATGAAGACGGAGAGCTGATCCCAGTTGTGGATGGGCCATATCTACACGGTCTGGTAGAACTAGCCAATGAGAGATTCCAAGTTAACACGGATCGAATTGCAAGATTCAAGAAGCAGCTCCTCGAGTCCGCAGGTAACAGCCCGACCAGCAAGGCCCCAAAAGGAAAGAAGAATGCTCCGGACTGGGAGGATGCTGCAACGCGGAGAGAACGAAAACGAGCCGAAGGTCTGCGTTTGCAGCAACTAAAAGTGAACAAGAGGGATACGGATGCTGACACAAGCCCCTCTTCCGTGACACCATTCTAAGCTGCGGAGAATATTAGAAGTTTAGATTCCGTTTAGTTTCCGTTCAGCGTGTGTCCTGGCCAATCGGGGATTTCCCCGGAAACTTATTATTCATGTCTTCCTTCTGATGCACCATTATAAAGCTTCACAATCTGCCGTAAAGGTGCTGTTGAGTATAGTTCACTTCATCATCCACTACGCCAGAATGAGTTTCACGGAGGCAAATCGCAACCGCTTCGAGTAAGTGCGCATCAACCACTACCCAAAGCAGCGATTGACCTTATCTGTAGTAAGCTTGCTTCAGAGTACGACGCCATACCATGGCAAAAGAAAATGAATTCCATGCTCACTCAGGCAATCCGCGACCGCCTTGATTGGCTTGATGTGGAGTGGGCACAGCCTGGCAGCTCTGATAAAGACGTCCGTCTTCTTGATTATGCTTGCGGCACTGGTCTGATCTCTCGAGTATGTCTCTCCCTCATAAGTCGTCGATAAATTCACTAATGGGGACCTTACAGGCTCTCGGTTCCCATGTGACAACTATTCGCGGCATAGACCTATCGCCAAACATGGTTGAGAAGTTCAACACTAATGCAAGTGCCGCTGGCCTTACTCCCTCTCAAATGTCTGCGATTGTTGGTGATCTCACCAGCAGCGAGCCGGATGGTCGTCTGTCCGACCAATCCCTTTACGGCTTTGACATAGCTGCTGTGGGTCTCGGATTTCACCATTTTGAAGACATTCTACTAGCCACCAAACGCCTTGTTAAACGCTTGAGGCCCGGTGGTGTACTCTTCATCATCGATCTTCTAGGCAAACCCCACGAAGAAGTCCCTAAAGAGCTGCAGGACAACGTCCGGGTTTTTGGTTTTGATGAACCGGGAATGCGAAGTCTGTTCGAAGAGGCAGGACTGGTGGATTTTGGGCTCAGTGTCTTCCCTGAAAAGGCGGTCTTGGAGATGAAGGAAACTGTTATGAAGACGGTGTTCATGGCAAAGGGGAGAAAGCCTAATGCTTGACATCACAATATCTCAACTGGGGAGCCATCCTGAACATAACAGTATGCAAGATCTTCATTCTATTTCGTACAATCATTCATTCGTCATGGACTAACAATTCCCACTACCGGCTTCCGTCGCAAGCATCGACCAAAATTCGAACGCCCGAACATAAGGATTGTTCTTCCGCTTGCTCTCACGGCCTTCCCATGCCACCAAACCGAATCATGTTTCTCAACCCACCCCACATGGCCCGCGTTGCAGCATCACTCACCCTCCTCACCACTCCTGTCCGTCTCTCAATGACCCTTGCCGGCGTCTCTAGCCCGCCAAGTCCTTGTTCTCTCAGCCCATTTCCGCCTGAGCCAGGCCTCCTGCACTGCTGGAAAGTTCTCCATTCACCAGCATCTGACGCATCGCCCCAGTCAGTGTCCTCACACTCTGGACACCAGCCGCAACGGCGGATGATAACCGTCTCGATACCGTCACTATCGCTGTTACTTCTGCTCCGCGTCGTCTCCATGGCCGGTACCGCGACGTCGCCGTTGGCAGCAGATAAAGGTCCCGGATTCTCAAGCGAAAAAGAAGACAGCGACGCGTCAGGTACGACGTAAGAGGAGTCGGGGCAAATGCGATTGTCGTCGTCTGGGGCATCGAAATGAAATGCCCATTCTGGGTGTGTAATGAGATAGCACTTGTAGCGGCAAAATTTAATGTTGATGTCGCGATGGCCGCACGAGTACGTGTAGCGTGTTTTTTGACACATGTTGATGGCGGTGATATGATTTGGCTCGAATTTCCTCGGGGGGCTCTATCTGTACTGATTGCTTCTAGCGGTGTGTATCAGGCGCAAAAGCCACGATGCGGTGTGATGAATGGAGTGCAGGATATCTCCGCTATTGCTATGTGTTGGGGGCGAAACAGACGTAGAAAAGAAGCCTCCTTTTCAACAGTGTCACGGTATTAATAGGAAGCCAGGGTCCAGTGGCAAGTGGGTCTGGTTTGCGTCAGATCATTCTTTTCAGATGCGTTGGCCAGATAGATCTGCGGCAGTCACATGGAACTGCTGCAGAGCTCTTGTGCATATATGACATATCTGGTACGCAGTTGACTTGCGGGGAGCTCGACGAAGCAGGAGGGATCGACAGAACAACACTCATAAAAACAGCCAGTCTATTCAAGATACCGTGATTCGGAATCCGTGTGCCACCACTACTAATCAAAAGGCCATCTCTAGAATTCTATCACCTCATTGTAGACCAGTCTAACACACGCGCCATGAACTCCGCCAATGCCATCAATAAAAAAGCACTTTTAATGCCGTCTAAGCGTCGTCATCAGTGTCCGGGGGGTGAGGGGTGCCCTTCGGAGAGTTAAGCCATTCAATATGCCTCAACCTCCTGCGCACTTCCCTCTCCTTTTGCTGCGCCCTCGTCATCTTCTTCTTCTTCTTTGCCTTGAACTTCATGTCACCTTCCGCCTCGCTAGTCGCCGCACTCGGGGCAGCGCTGTTCGTAACACTGCTTGCGACACTCGAGGCAGGCTTGCTGTCTTCGAAGCGGCTGTTGTCGATAGCCGCGTTGCCTTTCTGAATGACGCGGCCATCGGCGACGTGCCACTGCTCAGGGCAGAGGGCACCAACGAATTCCTCGTTGTGAGAAATCATGACGACACCTCCTTTGTACTCACGGATAGCAACCGCCAAACCACCCATGGAATCACGGTCCAAGAAGTTAGTGGGCTCGTCAAGCACCAAAAGGTGAGGGTTGTTCCACTATAAAATTTGGTCAGCACATATGATCATTTGCCGTTTCAGAAGCGCAAATGTAGCGCAGGACATCTTCAAACGTTGGATATGACTTACCATAGCACCGGCCAGCACAACCTTGACCTTCTGCCCACCAGAGAGACCAGAGATCTGGTTGTGGTTTGCAATCTCTGGATCCAGACCAACATCCTCGAAGTGCTTGGAAATGACCTTGGGCTCCAGTTGACGGAAACCCAAACCTTCACGGGAAGCCTCGTGATCATCGAACTCCTGGATGAGCTTGACGAAACCCAATTCGGTGAGAGTCTCACGCGAAATCATCGTGTTGTACTTGGGAAGAAGGCCAACCCACTTACTATAGGACACGTTAGCCGACTGCGTGGATGCATCGGTGAGGACACTTACACTTCGTATTGGAAGCTCTTCTTGTATTTTTGACGACCGATAAGAGCTTCAATCCTCTTCGGACCCCTACCATCGCCGATATCGACGGGCTTCTCCATCTGGGCTTTGTCTTCCTCGGTCAAGATACGCGTCTGCTTCATCAAGACCTCACGGTCATCGCCGTTGGCGTAACGCCACTGCAGGTATTGGTTGGGGGTCTTTTCTGTGTGCATCTCCACGTGTTCCAGGGCATGCTGCTTAATGTATCCGATACGGAGATTGGGGTGTTTCTCAACTCTGCCCTCCTGAGGGATGTACTCTCCAGTAAGGATCTTGATAAGAGTAGACTTGCCGGCACCGTTGGCACCAATGATGGCCACGCGGGAGGAGAGAGAAAGCGAGCAAGACACATCGTGCAAAGATGGCTTTGCGGAGCCAGGGTACGTGAAGGTACAGTTGGACATGCGCAGGATGGCCCGAGTCATGGACTTGACGCCCGTCAGGATTCCCGGAGGAGGGAACTTGAACTGGACATTCGAAGTGGACAATGTGTAATAGCTTGAAGCCTCGGGCTTTTGCTTGACGAAAGCAGCAAGGTTGCCCTTGTAGCAAACCAACTTCTTGCCCTCATAATGGTAGATGTCCGTGCAGACCTCATCCAAGAAACCGGAGTCGTGGGAGACGATCAAGCTCGTAATCTCAGTATGCTTCCTCAGGTATTCCTGCAGCCACTTGATATTGGCAACGTCCAAGTGGTTGGTAGGTTCGTCCAGAAGCAGAACATCGGCACGCATCAACATAGCCCGAGCAAGGGCCAGCTTCATCTTCCATCCACCGGAGAGCGAACCGACTTTCTGGGCCTGGCGGCCTTCAGGGCCGGAAGTGAAACCAACCTCTTCGAGAACCTCAGAGATACGCTCACGGCTCTCTCCTTGGAGCTTGGGGTCTTTGACACAATATTCCAGGATGCTAATATCAGCATCTTCGCCCTGGTTGTGTTCGACGAAGCAAGTCCTGACGACGTCCTGAGGAGGAAAGCCCTCCAGCTTGCCTTCCGCAATACTTCTCATGAGAGTAGATTTACCAGCACCATTGCGACCACAAAGTCCGTAACGGTGACCCTTCAACAGACGCAGGTTCGTGTGGGAGAGCAGAAGCATGCCACCGTAGCCCAAGGAGAAAGTGGCATTAACAATCTCAACTTCGCCATCATCATCTTGGATGGGCTTTCCGAACTTGCGTTCGTCTTCTTCAACGTAGTATTGCCGGATGTTGGCCGCAATAGTCGAAGAAGCACCTTCCTGGACAAGAGGCTGCAGGTAAGGCTCAATCGAGCGGATGATGCGCTCAAGCTGGCGCTGGTTGACATCTTCCGCGACCATCTCAGCGATATGGCTGCGAGCGAAAGGCCACACTAGGTCGTCATTGGGGTAGTTGAGGAGGCCTCCGTTGGTAGCAATCTCCTTGTCAAGGACCGTCGCAACGTCTTCGCGACCAGCACGAGAGATGGCGCCGCTAGTAGCGGCGTCCATGTCATCTGCCATAGCCTTCTTGATGACCTCAAGTGCACGGTCTGCGATCTCTCGGACCTCGGGAAGCGAAGCGCGGTCCCTGACCGCCTGGACACCGGGTCGAAGCTTGGGCAAGAAAGCGCGCGCCTCGATTGGATCATGCACAAGCTTGGTCAGGTTTTCAACGACAACAGTGGTCTGCCGCAGAACCTCCTGGGATGTCGAAGGGTTGTTCAGAGCACGCTCAAGGAGAGGCGTCACGACCGCAAGGACGGGAGAAGTGACGATAGCCACAAACGTAGTTTGAGACAAGGCATGAATGGCCTTGTTCAAAGTCTCGGTAGAAGGGTTCTCCATGGACTTGATGAGCAGAGGCATCCGGGGGGCAATGTCGTCGTTTTGAAGGAGAGTAGCCAAAGAGTTCATGGCTTTAACGGCCTGTTTGGCAACTTCGCCCTTCAAGTCGTGCATACCATCTTCCACGATGGGGATGAGGCTGGCGAGCTTCTTGCCCAAAGCCTCACGGAGAACATCCTTCTCCGTTTCTTCTTCCAGACTGCCCATGCCAATCTTCGCTTTGTCTGCCATGCGAGTGATGAGGGCGAACGCGCCAACGAAACCTTGCCATTTTCCGGACTTCTTGGAAAGGTATTTGGTTATAGCGGGCAAAAGACCGTCAACAAGAGACTCAGCCCTAAGGTTGGTGAAAAGCGCATCCAGAGCGTATTGCGCGGACTCCTTGATTGTCGAGCTTTTGTCGGAGAGGGCATCCAAGCACAGGGCCACCAGACCATCTTCTTGCAGCAAGAAGACGACCTCAGTCAAGCGCTGGTGGGGAGGCATCCTCTCGAACAAAGCACCGATGGCAAACATTGCGCCCTCCTTTCGCCCGACATCTTTTTTGTTCGTGGCAGCCTTCTTGACCTCGTCGAGTATGCCGTAGCCCTGGAGACCTCTGAAACCGACCGAGTTTTGAAGCAGGCCAGTCAGCGCGTAAGCAGCGTCTAGCGAGGCCTGCGACGTCTTGCTGGTGAAGATGGTGCTCAGAATCGAGGAGACCTCCTCGGCGCTAGGCGGGATAGCGGCGGCAGGGTCGGCGGTTTTGGCAACAACGGGCTCCATGGGGGGAGGTTCTTGGTGGGGCATCGCCCGGGTATCTTGGGAGCGGGTGCTGACTTTTCGTGCCTTCGCTCCAAAGAGACGGCAAAGATAGAGGCGCAGCAGAGGGCGCCGTAAAGAAGATAGAAGAAAAGATGCCGCGCAGGGGAGAGTGGAGAGGAGAGGAGAGGGAACGAAAAGAAAAGCGCGAAGAGAAAGGGGAGAAGGAGAAGGAGGGCGGCGTTGGGCGTAGTTTTTCAGCACGCGCACCTAACGGGAGTTTTGAATGGGGCAAGACGGGAAAACCTATCCACGGGGCGCCGCCGGACCACTGACTCATGCATGCGTTACACTATCTAGGTAAGGCGGCGTACTTCGTAGGGCTGGTGGGGATGACCAATACCGCAGAACTGTGAAATAACTACTACGTTGGTATCTCTCAACATAATGCTACGGAACCTGCTCATCACTGCCCCTCGACCTGCTTTAGGATGCCCGCCAAATTGATGCTCTTCGGCCGCTCGATCGGAAGGCCCAGCGCCCGGTCCCACACCATCTGCGCAAGCGGGCCCAGCCCGCGGCTGACACCAAACGTTGCCGTGTAGTACAGCGTCTCCGTGAAGCCGTAATGGTGAAAAAGCACACCAGACCCGGAGTCTACGTTGGGGTATGGGTTCTTCGTCTGCGACTTTGTCAGTGTGCCATTTCGCCTGCCGGCCATGAGGAGAATTCTCACCTTGCCATGCTCCGTGAGCACCCCAGGGGCAATCTCGCTGTTTGCTTTCACGAGCTGGAACACCGGGTTCTTGGCAATCTCCGGTCTGCTGCTGGCGAAATCAATCAATGCCTGGAACCTCGGATCCGGCTTTCTGAGTACGGCATGGCCGTAACCTGGGATGACACGGCCAGACTTGAGAGTGCTCCATAAATAGTCCTTGATGTCGCTCTCCTTGAAGTCTGCTGGAATGGATTCCTTCATCTGCAAAATCCAACGCAAAACCTCCTGGGCCGCGAGCCCATGTAATGGCCCTGCAAGGCCTTGCAATCCTGCGCTATATGAGAGGAAAGGATCGCTGAGCGCTGAGCCTACGAGGTGTGTAGCATGTGCCGAGACATTGCCGCCCTCGTGGTCGCCATGTAGGGCGAGATACAATCTGAGAAGATCTTGAAAACCCTCGTGTTCTTTACCGCCCTTCCCCAACATTGCCGCAAAATTGTAGCTCCAATCCTGTTCGGGATCGATTGAGGCTGGGAGCGCACCGCCACCCCGGTACGCGTTCTGATAGATTTTGGCGGCGATGGTTGGCAGCTTCGCCAGGAGCGAAATAACATCGTCAAACGTCGGCTCCCAATAATCAGCCTTGTTCATGCCCTTCTCGTACATCTTTGCGAACTTGGACTCGTGATTTAGAGCAGACACGGCACAAGCAAACTGTGTCATTGGATGTAGGTCTTTGGGGAAGTTGTCGAGCATCTGCTCAACGAATCTGGGGATAGTGGCCTTTGCAGCAAGCTCGCGGGAGAGAACGCGAACTTGATTCGTCGACGGCACCTCTCCAGTAAGCAATAACCAAAACATGGATTCAGGGAGCATCTCGGTTCCACTAGTTCCCTTTGGCAACTCGGCTTGACAATCCTTGATTGTGCGTCCATGAAATCGGATGCCTTCATTGGCGTCGAGGACGCTGCCTTCCCAGATCATGGCCTTGAGGCCTCTGTCCCCGCATTAGCATTCAGGATTTTGCCGCCAACGAGTGGTTTGTACCTCATGCCACCAAGGGCATTCTCCACCTTCAGGTCACCAAGCTTCTTGTCCGAATGGGCCTTGACCCTTTTCAGAAGCTCACGTTTTGCAGGAATAACTCTCTTGAGTGTCTCCTTGAGGTTTGGCTCAGATGTAGAAGCGTAGGTGCGGAGAGGCTCTCGGGGACGGACTGCGCGGCTGCGTTAGCATACATCTGTTGTCGGCAAGATGTTGGTGTCTACCAGCGGCGAGCGATTTGAAGGTCGAGGGCTAATCTAACGTCAGTTTAAGAGTACACAGCACGATGGCGGCTGGAACACTCACCTGTACTCGTCTCAGAGCTGACGAGGTTGTCCGAGCATTCAATGCCATAGTGTACTGATTTCTTTGTAGTGTTTGTTAACTGTTTATAGCGTCACGCTCTTTGTAGCTGCCAAGGTGTGCGAATGGCCGCGGAAAACCTAGCCGGATATACCGATAAACACCTTTTTAAGGGTCTGAAGTTGCTGACCAGCTCAAACGTTGTAACAGGTCTTAACGGTATGCAGAGCAGGCGGCGCTAGGTACGTCGGAGGCTTTTCGAGGGTCTGGTGAAGTATGAGAAAGCAGAAAATTGAGGAGACGAGAAGAACGAGACAAAATAGAGCTCCGGGGAAGCGGAGAAGAGGCAGGACTCAAGCATCGCGGGCGCAAGGAGAACAGCTGGCGAGGTTCCATGACCGGGGTATGGGGCCCCGCTAAATCCGGTCCTCGGCTGCCGGCAGTCGGAAAGAATGCGGGGTGGACCGTTGAAAGCCGTTGAACCTCGTCATCACAACAACACCCTGGAAATTTCGCTCATCCAAAAATGCTGCGAACCGCCTCGCGCACGCTTGCGCGCCGCATGCGCCGCCCTCTGTCTGCTACTCTCTCTCGTCCATTGTTTGTTTCGGCGTCCCGCATGGCCCCCGCTCTCCCTTCCGTCACTCCCCCCGTCTCAACCGTTCTGCCAGCCGATTCCTTCCAGCTTCTATCCACAGCTGAGAAAGCTGGCGATGCTGAGGATGCGCTATTTGAGGCACAGGTGCAGCAGGTGAAGGCATGGTGGGCGTCGCCGAGATACCGTGATGTCAAGCGACCCTATACCGCCGAGGACGTTGTGGCCAAGCGGGGTGCGCTACAGCAGACATACCCAAGTAGCTTGATGGCTCGGAAGCTATTCAATTTGCTGGAAGGGAGGCACTCGCAAGGCCTGCCGGTACACACGAGTGCGTTGTATCCTGACATCTTCATTTACGCCCGCTTGGTCATGTTAGCCATAGCTGCGTGATGATTATACAATGCTGATTTATTTGTTTTTACCATCAGTGGGTGCAATCGATCCGGTTCAGATGACCCAGCAAGCCCCGAACCAAGAAGTCCTTTACATCTCTGGCTGGGCCTGCTCCTCGCTCCTAACCACCACCAACGAAGTTTCGGCGGACTTCGGTGACTACCCTTATAACACCGTGCCAAATCAAGTACAGCGTCTTTTCAAAGCTCAGCAGCTCCACGACCGGAAGAATTTCGACAACCGCCGCAAAATGGATGCTTCGGAGCGCAAGAGGACACCTTACGTTGACTACATGCGACCAATAATTGCCGATGGTGATACTGGCCATGGCGGTCTGTCAGCGGTGGTTAAATTGGCAAAGCTATTTGCAGAGAATGGCGCTGCTGCAGTCCATTTTGAAGATCAACTGCACGGTGGAAAGAAGTGCGGGCACTTGGCCGGTAAGGTCCTGGTTCCGGTGGGTGAGCACATAAATAGATTGGTAGCCGCGCGTTTCCAATGGGACATGATGGGCTGCGAGAACCTCGTAATTGCACGGACAGACTCAGAGAGCGGCAAATTGATCTCTAGTGTAATTGATGTCAGAGATCATGAGTTTGTACTCGGTGTGGCAGAAGAGACAGAGCCACTGGCAGAAGTGCTTCAAGAGATGGAATTGAGGGGAGCTAGCGGGCCTGAGGTCGATGCATTTGAGGCAGAATGGGTAAAAAAGCACAAACTGGTGACTTTTGACGAGGGTAAGATGAGGCGGCAATTCCTGATGAATGATGGTAAAGCTGTCACGGAGACTGGGCTAACTTCATTCGCAGCTGTAATAAATCATCTGAAATCCGAATCCGCCTCCAAGCATTCCATCGACTCTTACCTGCATGAAGTTAAGAAGAATCCCAATCTCTCCCTCACCAAACGACGCAGCCTCGCCAATGGCTACAGCAAAAGCCCTGTCGTATGGTCCCACGATATCCCGCGCACGCGTGAGGGCTTCTACCACTATAAGGCAGGCCTTCCCGCCGCGACAAAGCGAGCAATTGAATTCGCGCCATTTGCGGATCTTCTCTGGCTGGAAACCAAAGAACCGAATGTTGAGCTCGCCGCAGGATTCGCCAAAGACATCAGGACAGCAGTTCCCGGCAAAAAGCTGGTGTACAACCTAAGTCCGAGTTTCAACTGGATGGGCCAAGGTTTTACGGAAGAAAGCCTCAAGACTTTTGTCTGGGATCTGGCGAAAGAGGGTTTTGTCTTGCAGCTTATCTCTCTGGCTGGGCTTCATTCGAATGCAACGATCACAAACGAACTGTCCAAGGCATTCAAAGATGAGGGCATGCTGGCATATGTCAAACTCGTCCAGCAGCGTGAAAAGGATACGGGTTGCGATGTTCTGACCCATCAGAAGTGGAGCGGAGCTGGATATATGGACGGCATTCTGGGACACATACAGAGTGGAAGCTCAAGCAACAAGAGTATGGGAGAAGGCAATACGGAGGCAGGTAAGCGCAATCACTCCCCGTCAAATGGGTGATGAAACGTCCGTTCCCTATGCTGACTTCTAGACAAAGGGTTTTAATCTGTTACCTACCTAGAACATCTGTGCTTGCTGCCGGTCATGTTCAACTTTTGTTTCTGCAATATGTTGCCTCACGCATCTTTATTCTTACGATTTCTCATTAGCAGCTACACAACGTTGATTCCCAGCATAGCCGAGGCATATATTCCAACGACAACAACAATAGCAACAATAGCAACAGCGTCACCAATATATTCGTGGGGTGTCATATGGCGATAATATGTGAAAAAGCCTGCGTGTATGAGGAGGTGCAAAAGGCCCTGGATGTTTTACCTCTCAATGTGATACCATGTTGCTCTGGTATACAATTTAGTGTTTGTCCTTTTAAAATTCATTATTTACCCAGGGCCAGTAAGTGTAAGATAAGCCCATGAGGCAACAGCCACACAGAACCTAGGCTAACCTTTAAAGATGTTTCGGGGCTTCTAATGAAGGGAATCAGCTGTGTGAGCCAAGCTGCTCCTTATGCTTTGGTCTGCACCACTCACCCTTCGGCTCTTGATGAAGGCATTGGGAGCTTTAAGAGATTTGTTCGTTGTTTATAATCCCACCTTCGCTTGCCAGTTGATTTACAATGACAATCTTCCTGGTTGTTTTTGCTCTCAATTTTAGTATTTTCTCGCCACTGCTGGTCGCCTTGTCAGAATCATTTTTTTACTTCAAGCCATAAGGTTCGTCTGTCGCGTTTTCGCTATTCTACCTCTTCGAACATGAGGGAATAATTATACGTGCTGGTTTTTGCTGTCTTTGCTGATATGTAATATGATGACTGTAGCACGCGAGGTAGCTACCACTTAGTACTACCGTTTTATCCAAAAGTTAATGTTTGATGGTGATGAGTTGAGGTTGAAATAAAATCAAATTAATCGCTCGGCTCGGCCCTGGCTCCGATCGTCGTGGTCGATCCTCCATGCCTTCCCCGCTAATTGCATCATCCATTCTGTTTTGCAGGTCACTCAATATCCTCTCGTGCGCTATTTTCGCGTCTTACAACAAGAAATACATTACAGCAATTCTGGGATGCTTTATACAAAAGTCACCCCCAATCCATATACGGCCGGGACATATTTAAAAGGATGTCTCTTTCCAAACCTTGGGCGTTGGTATCCCCTGCGTCCCGCGGGATAGGTCAAGCCCTTGCTCGACGTATTCTTCAAACTACTAGAACTCCGGTCATCGCGACATCGAGAACAGAGCCAGACGAGGCGCGAGAAAGAATACTAGAAGGACTTGGACATGGCGCTAGTGACAGATTGCGGGTAATCCAGCTTGACTTTTGCAGTGAGTGCATACATATTCTCTGCATCCTTTTCCTGAAGCTGATCTTGACTATCATTTCTAGGCGAAGAATCCATATCTTCCGCTGCCTCGACTTGCTTTCGATATTTCCCTCCGAAAGAAGGATGGCATCTGCACCTAGCCATGGTGATCCCCGGTGTCCTGTTCCCCGAAAAGTCACCAGCTCAAATATCATCTTCCGACGCGCTTCTCACTTTCCAGACCAATTCAATAGGACCCCTTCTCGCTATCAAGCACTTCCACCAGTTTCTACCACGGAAGAGTGCATCGCTATTTCGAGAAGGAAAAGAAATGGACATCTACGACGGGCTTCCCAAACAAGCTATTTGGACATCCATGTCAGCACGGGTCGGAAGTATTTCTGACAATGGGTTGGGTGGTTGGTACAGCTATCGAGCGTCAAAAGCTGCAGTAAATCAGATTATCAAGACGTTTGACAACCATTTGAAAGCGACCAGCGCAGGGAACGCAATGGCAGTGGGGTTGCATCCCGGGACAGTAAAAACGGATTTTAGCAAAGAGTTTTGGGGAAATGTTAGAAAAGAAAAGCTGTTCGAGAAAGAATTTGCGGCTCAGAAACTTCTTGAGGTCGTTATTGGCTTAGAGCTCGAGAACGGCAGAGGGAGATGCTGGGATTGGAAGGGCGAAGAAGTACCGCCATGAGGTGGTGGAACTCCTGGACTATTACATACTAAGGACACAACACTGGCCAGAAGCATTTCAGTTCAACATAAACTTGTGTATTCGGTCATGATATCATAATCTACTGGTCGCTCGTTGCATCATGAAAGTCTAGGCCTTCTATTTGTTCAGCTCAGCGGCCCTCGCTTTAAGCTCCTCCTTGCTAGCTGGCTCGCCCAACCCTTCTGCCATAACAGGTCCCTAATGCGTATAGTTAGTATCGTAGTGCCACATATTATACAAGTCGTCTGCAGGGGAAAAGCGTACAGGAGGGGCAGAGTGGTCCGCAGCAGAAGCCTTCCCTTCTTTACCACCGGACGTGGCGCCAGTGTCACCGGAATGCAGAGGATGGTCAGATGCGTTGCTGTCGGAAGATTCCTTAGCGACCTTGTCGGTAATGCCTAGATTATTTCGTCAGTCGATCACTTCGTTAAGATGATCAACTGGTTACTTACTACCGCTGGCGTACTCCTCAGCTTCGTGGACAGGCATGTTGGTGAGAGTCGATACGGGTCGTTCGGCTATGAGAAAATTGTAAGGTATGGAGGTGTAGGTGTGTTGTAAAGGGTGGATGAGTCGAACTGATTATATCAAGCACTGATGGTTCAGAATGACGTATGCGGAGGTGCGGGGAAGGTGTGGCTTATAGCTTACCTACCAAGTATAAACTATACTACTAAGTAATCGCATTAAAGCACGTTTTGTCTAGCAGTAGAAAAGATATCTTTATTATAGTTAATAATTAGAAAGGTACTATAAATTACTTATTTTTACTACTAGAGTTATCTAATTTAATAATTAGTATTAGAGTAGAAAAAAGTTTAATTATTAGTTTATTTTAATATATCTTTAAAGGTTATTTAATTTAATATAAGTAGTCTAGTTAGAAAGGCCTAGATTATAAAAGCTATTTCTCTTAGTTTTCCCTACTAGATTTTTTTTACTAAGAGAGGTTTAGAATTTAATTTCTAGCTATTTTCTTTACCTTTTTTATATTAGTTATATATTTAAATACTATATTATATAAAAAAGTTATTTTTTATATTTTTAAATTTTCTTTAGTATAATTTAATAGCTTTATAGCTTTTACGTAAGAAGTATACCTTTAATAAAAATCTAGAAGCTTAGAAAGCTTCTAGATAGTACTTAGTATATAAAAAAAACTATAGTATTATTTAGTAATATATCTTTAGCTTCTAGTATTTTCTAGCCTCTTATTTATATTTTTAATATAAATAATATTTTATTACTAAAATTATATATCTTAGAAAAAAAGTTTTAAAATATTTATATATCTTAGAAATAAATATTAAAATAATATATTCTTAAAAAAATGTATTCTTAAAAAATGTATTCTTAAATTAATATAAATATATATTAAGAAAAACAAATATACTCTAAAAGAAAACTAAAATAATTAAAAAAAAATAGTATATTTCGATTTTTTTTAAGAATATATATATATATATATATTTCAAAAGAAGTATATTCGATTTTTTTTAAAAAATATATTTTAACTTTTTTTTTAGAATATATTCGGTTTTTATTAAGAGTATATTTATCTTTTTTTTAGTAGTATATTCTTTAAAAAAAATTACTAAAATAAATAATTTTTTCGAAATAATTTCTAAGGTATATATATCTAAGATATACATATTTTTCGATTTTTTTTCTAAGATAAATAACTTTTCTATTATATACTATAATATATTTATTTAAGAATAAAATATATAAAAATATATATATCTTAAAGAGACTTTTTAAGTATATATATCTTAGTAAATAGCCGTTTTAGTAAAAAGCTCTATGATATTTAGTTAAGAAAATAAAGTACTAATATACTAGTTTATTTTTATACTACTAAATACTAATTATATAAATATATATTAGAAAGAGGCTAAATAAATTTTAGAAAAAAAAATCTAAAAAGAAATAAAATATATTTTTAAATAAATAATATCTAAGCTTTAATAGATAACTATTTACTAAGATTTATATATTATTTCTAAGATAAATATATATTTAAATAATTCTATATATTTTAATAGATTATAAAATATTATTAAAGCAAATACCTTAGAAATAAAATTAAAAAAATATATATAACTTAGAAATTAACTTTTAAAAAAATATAGACTTTTTTTTAAGAATATATTCTACTTTTTTTTTAAAAAAATATTTTATTCTTTTTTAAAGAGTATTTTTTTACTTTCTTTTTAAGAATATATTTCGCTTTTTTTTTAGAAAAAATATTTTTCTTCTTTTAAGAATAAAGTTTTTTAACAAGATATTTTTCTAAGAGTATTTCTCGCTTTTTTTTTTTAAAAAAAAAAACAGTAAAATACATTCTTAAAAAAAAGAATATATATATATTTAAATATGTTTCTAAGATATACATATTTTCTATAATAAATGAATATATAAATATTAAAAAAAAATTAATATATATATATAAATTGAAGAGACTTTTTAAACTTACTTATCTTAAAAAATAATTAAAAAAATATTTATCTTAGTAAATAGCTATGGTTATAAATTATAAAATATATTTCTAAATTATTCTTTTTAATAAAAAAAACTAAATAAGGCTATATCTAACGTAGAAAAATTAAAGAAATAATTTCTAAAATATTTACTTTTATAATAAGAATAAATTAAACTAAATTTTTTTTCTCTTAATAAAACTTTTTTAGTATATATAGTAAATAAATATATATATAAGCTATTTTCTAATTTTTTTTAAAAGAATATTTACTTCTCTATATAATAATATACTTTATAGAAGAAAAAATATAAATATATATTTAATTTTTTTAATAGATAAATCTACTAAAACTTATCTTATATATTTTTCTAAAAAAAAATAACTATTTACTAAGATTTATAATATATCTTCTATTTTTTTTCTAAATAATTTATTTTAATTTCTCTAAAATAGTTTTTTCTAAAAATATATCTCTATATTTTTTTTTTAAAAAAAATTCTAAGATAAATATATTTTAAATTTTACTTCTAGAATATTTATTTTTATAATATATTATAGTTTATAGAGATTTATAGAAATATTTAATATTATATATATCTTAGTAGAGACTTTTTTAGTAATTTTTTTTTTAGAAATAGTATAGTATATTTAGAAATTATTTATAAAAAATATATATCTTAGTAAATACGGCTATTTACTAAGATATATACTTTTCTTATAAAATTTCTAAGATATATATAGTATTTCTAAGATATACAAATTAAAAAAGTCTCTCTAAGATATATACTCGTTTATATATTTCGCTTATAAATAAATATATTATAGTATAATATAAAAAAAATAAATATATCTTATTTAAAAATTAAAAAATATATATATTTTATAAATTTAGCGAAAAAAGCGTATATCTTAGAAATGTATTCGAGAAACATATATATCTTAGAAATTAGTTCGAAGAAAATTATATATCTTAGTAATATTTTTTTAAAAAAATATTTTACTACAAATAATAAATATATTTTTTAAAAAAACAGAATAATTTCTAAAAAAAAAACTAATTAAATATACCCTTAAAAAAAATCAAATTTATTCTTAAAAAAATTAAAAAGCGAATATATTTCTAAAAAAAAATCTTATTAAAAAAAACGAATATACTATAAATAAAAAAAATTATATATTTACTAGGATTACGCTATTATTTTCTAATTTAATTAAGTTTAGATTCT
>NW_022983625.1:0-26375 GCF_010093885.1 Aplosporella prunicola CBS 121167 | reverse complement strand
CCCCCTAGTTAGTTCTTTAGATAGAACCGTCCGTCATAGTCTCAGACTGCATATAGACGTTAAACGAATCAATCAATCAATCAATCAATCGTTCGAAGAGGCACTTACCCAGCCAGCCAGCCAGCTGACCAGCCAAAGGCGACAGTCGGACTTTGTGTCCCGCTCATCCACCCATC
Organism: Aplosporella prunicola CBS 121167; assembly: GCF_010093885.1. NCBI lineage: Eukaryota > Fungi > Ascomycota > Dothideomycetes > Botryosphaeriales > Aplosporellaceae > Aplosporella > Aplosporella prunicola. The sequence goes on along the minus strand of NW_022983625.1, from coordinate 26,199 downwards.
CATCACCCCACCAGACCTACCTTCCTCACCTCTACGCACTCTTCCCGCTCCCAAAAACCCGCATCAGCGCATCACCTTCATCAGGGCTCAAATACTCGTCCAAAAGCGCATGCGCCATATTCACAACTTCGTCCTCCCAGCCCCGCTCCAGCGCACCCTTCTCCTCCGCAAACGCCAGCCGCGTCAACCCGACCAAGTGTGCGTGGCCCGCGCCCGGCACCGCCGCCAGGAGCGAACGTCGGTCCGCGGCCTCCGGATACGTACATAGCACGGCGTGGGCAAGGCGGCACGCAATGTTAATGACGCGCGTGAGGGCGCTGTGCAGCGGCGTGTGCGGCGCGGTGGAGTAGAGGGTAGCGATGGTGGAGTTGAGCATGTGGAGGAGGTTACCTAGAAAGGCGGGGTGTTTCGCGAGAAGGACGACGCCGTGTTTGTGCGGGAGGAGAGATGTCAGGGCTTGCAAGGTCGAGAGGCGCAGGTCCGCGATTGTCGTTGCCGAGTACGGGGCGCTGCTAGTGCTGGTGCTGGAGTTGGAGGAGGGGGCGGTAGGCGGGTGCCGGAGGAGAGTGATCAACCGGTTGATGAGCTCGTTTTCTTGTTCACTTTGCTTTTTGGCGGCTTTTTCGGGGTCTGCGTGGGCGATGATGGCACCGAAGGTCGTGTCTGTGGGGCTCGTGCTGAGAAGCTGGAGCGTTGCCTGGATTACGGGGAGCGGCTGAGTTGTCCACAGCGTTATTAAACAAACGTGTTCGTTCATCTTTTGCCAGAAAAGCGCCTTCGCCTCGTACGAGCCGACGCAGCTGCGCGCGATTGTGAGTAGTAAGGAAATGCTTTCTAGCAAGTCAATGTTCTTGCGCAGCTCGCTCTGGGGGCCGGCGTCGAGGTTCAGGATGTCGAGGTCCTGGACATCGAGATTCTGGACATCGAGGTTCTTGAGCATCAACGAGTCTTTCACGGCTTCTCCCTCAGGAGGCAACACTGGGTCGGCAGTGCTCTGCACCACAGGGACCACTTCCTCTGCTAAGGATGCTGTCTTTTCGAGAGGCAAGAATGCCAGGACAAACTGCAGACTGTCGAGAAAGAAGCGCACCGGCGCAAAGTACCTTTCTCGCAAGCAATCTTGCCACAGCGACACAAGAACATGACAATAATGCATCGCAAACCCCTCGGCATCACCGCGATAGCGTGCCAAGTTGTCATAAACAGTCGATGACAGCAAACGGGTGGGCTCGGAAGGAAGTGCATATTTCGTCAACGCCTCGAAGGTTGTCTCTCTCTGTCCGAACGGCCGGTGCCTCATAAGCCTTTGAAGGAACTGTACCAGTGAGTGCACGTCTGAGGAGGAATTGACAAATGACGTTTACCTTGAACTTATCATCATCTTTTGCTACGTTTTCTAGGAACGCGCCGTAGGTATCCTCCGGCAGGTCTATGCTCATGGGATCATTGATCTGGACTGGCTCTGCCGGCTCGCTCAAGGGAAGAGTTCTGCTTGGACTAGCTTCTCCAGCCGTGCGTTTCCTCTTTGCTCCATGCTTTGGCGTTGACGGCTTCGATCTGTGCCGCGCCTTGCTGGGCGATACCATAACAACATCATCAGAAGCAAAACCATCGCCAAATTGGGCAGTCCGATTCTTTTTCGGGGTGGTGGCAGCCGTTCCTCGCACCGTTTTGCCAGCGTTGTCCTTCTGGACCCTACGAGATTGTTTCGGCCGGCCAGCTTCGCGTACAATGTCCTGTTCCATGAAGAGATTGTTCGTTCTAGACTGTTCTTCCTTGTGTTTGCAGGCAGCAAGCTCGGCCTTTTGCTTGGCAACGAGTTCGTTGCGTTCCTTGTTCAACATGAGAATTCTATGCTCAAACTGCTTCGTCAAACTGGTATGCTTGGATCGAAGGACGCCAACTGCGCCATTACTCTTTTCGTATGCGGTCGACAGTTCGCGAAAATCACTCTCAATCTGCGCAAAGTCAGTCGCGCGCCCCGGAGGGTGAGGGACAAACTACCTACCCGTTCGACGCGTGCCTGCAAATCTTCTACGCTCATGGTGTCCAGGGACCCGCGGAGCGGAAGAGCCCGTGGCGGCTGTGTAGTCTGAGTCTGAGTTTGTTGTGGGCCATTGTGAACAGCACTCGCAGACTGTTCGTCGAGACTGGTCACTTGGCCGCTGTGGTCGGGGTGCGGCGCAGTTTGAGTCTGAGTCTGTTGAAGGCCATTGTAAACAGCACTCGCAGGTTGTTCTTCGATCTTGATCACTTGGTCGCCATGATCGGAGGGCGGCGTTGAATGAGGCGAGACGGTGGGCTGCTGGGTGGCGGTAAAGGCCAGGGTCTCGATCTCGAGCAGTTGGTCTGCGGAGAGGTCGTCCAGTTCGTCATCGGTATACTCGTCTTCGGCCATGTGATGATGGGCGCGGGAGCAGCGGGAGCAACGGAAGCATGGGGCGCGGTGTGATTGATGATGGCAGAAGGTCGGCCTTACCTTCACATGTCCGACGCGCAGGTGCTGCACTTTTTCCAGGCTTGGCCCCATTGACGTAGATCGTCTCCGCAACAACAACAGGCTCCCTCTCTCTCTCGACTCTTCCCTCCTCTTCTTCTACTATCACATCACCTGCATTCTTCCTCCCTCACAGCGCCTGCGTCGCATCCTCTCACCTTCCACCCTCCCACCCATCTTGTCTACGGCTTTGCGCCGACCGCGCCCGCTCGTGCGAAATCGTTGAGAGCGCCGCCCGACTAGGCACCACGCCGACGACGCTCGCCGGAACAATTCTGCAAGAGCCCGGAACCCCCGCGACCCACGCGCGCGCAAACACTCCGCGACCATGACGAAGCCCAGAAGAGACGTCAAATTCCAGCACCGCGAGCACCGGGGCAGCGGCAGCAGCGGTAAGGGGCGGCGACAGAGCATGTCGGAAATCAGCGAGACGGCGTCAGACGCCGGAAGCCCCAACAAGGACGGCACCCTGTCGCAGCCAGAGGTGGGTGCATTGCGCCCTGTGTGCGCGCGACCACGCTGACTGACCGCCCAGCAGAAGCAAGCTCCGCCGCCGCAATCCGACTATGAGAAGAAGAAACAGACATTCATCACCCGCACCATATGGACTCTCATCATGATCGCCACCTTCTTTGGCTCCATGTTCGCCGGCCACATCTACATCATTATCATTGTCACTGCTGTCCAAGTCATCTCCTTCAAGGAAGTCATTGCCATTTCCAACGTCCCCAGTCGCGCCCGGAGCTTGCGCTTCACCAAAAGCCTGAACTGGTATTTCCTGGGCACCACCATGTATTTCCTCTATGGCGAGAGTGTCATTTACTACTTCAAGCACATCATTCTCGTCGACAAGGTCCTCTTGCCGTTTGCGACGCACCACCGCTTCATCAGCTTCATGCTCTACGTGACTGGTTTGTTTCACCCCTCTCACATGGCTCTCCGTTGCTAATACGCTGCAGGATTCGTCTTCTTTGTTGGTTCCCTCCAAAAAGGCCACTACAAATTCCAATTCACCCAATTTGCGTGGACGCACATGGCTCTTTACCTCATTGTGGTCCAGGCCCACTTTATCATGAACAACATCTTCGAGGGCATGATCTGGTTCTTCTTGCCTGTGTCTCTAGTCATCACCAACGATATCTTCGCTTACATCTGCGGTATCACCTTTGGCAGGACGCAACTGATCAAGATCTCGCCCAAGAAGACGGTTGAGGGTTTCGTCGGAGCCTGGATCTTCACCATTCTGTTCGGCGTTGGCTTGACCAACATCATGATGCGGTCCAAGTACTTCATTTGCCCTGTCAACGTGAGACACACAACCTCCCAGTGACGAATTAGTGCTGAACTTAGCGTAGGATCTCGGTGCAAACCTTTGGACTGGTCTCCAGTGCGACGTCAACCCCGTCTTCATTCCCCACACGTACCAACTCCCCATGGTCCCGCCTCACTGGACGCACATTCCCAGCACCATAACCATCGCGCCGATGCAGTTCCATATTCTCGTCTTTGCGACTTTCGCCTCGCTCATTGCACCATTCGGCGGCTTCTTCGCGTCCGGTCTCAAGCGCACCTTTAAGATCAAGGACTTTGGCGACTCCATTCCCGGCCACGGCGGCATGACGGACCGCATGGATTGCCAGTTTATCATGGGCTTCTTCTCCTTCATGTACTACTCGAGCTTCATTGCTGTGCACAAGGCCAGCGTCGGTGGTGTCATCGAGACGGCAATCAACGGGTTGACGCCCGCGCAGCAGATTGAGGTGGTCAAGGGGTTGAGCAAGCATCTTGTCAACCAAGGAGTTATTCCGCAGCAGGTGAGTGGGAACTATTTTGACGCATGAGAAAGACTTGGTATCCCCCGCTAACGTGGTGAAATAGGTGCTCGAATACCTGTCTGGTGAGCTGAAGAGACGGTAAGAAGATTTACAACTATCAGTAAACACCCGATCTTGTTCTTCTGTCGACATCCGGTCTCAGTGCCCACTCCCGGTCGAGAAAAGGGAGCAATCAAAGGCGCCGAGACCGCGCGACGCGGCTTCGCATCTTATCTGCATGTAATCTTATCTCTTCTTTGTTCAACACAACAACCCTTCTTCCTGCGGCAGGTGGCGACCGGCTGCTCATTTTACGAACGGGGCCCCGTTTTGCGGGCTATATGACGCTCCCCATTCCTTCGGCAGCAAGGAAATCATGACGGCGGAGTTCTGTTTCTGATTCGCATGGGCGGCTTTTTGGGACGGCTGCCGGAGCTGCATTTGATGGATGGTTAATAGGTGGGGTTGTAACAGTGGTGTTTGTGAGAGTGGTTGGTGTTGTGAGACTGTCTCTAGTGTGCGGGCGGTAGGTGGGAAGAAGTGGGTACCTAGGTGCGCTAGACCAATCGAATACTTATCCATCTTCATCAGCGTATGGTGTGTCATGGTGGTGTCTGTCCGGTGCGTAGGCACTGTCCGGTGTAATTAGCGCAGCTAAATTGACAGAATAGTGGCCTGCTGCGCATGCCTTGGCTATGGGCGCCTGGAGAGGTTTTGGTAGTACTAGCGGTAAAATACTCTTGGTGCTGACAGGGCTGGTGGCCTATATATCTACTAGTGAGGATTCAAAGCTCCGGGTGACAGATCTGGTAGATGTACTGTATGTGGTAGATCGATCGGCTCACTCCAGCTTCTGTGATTGGTTTCCCGGAACTGGACCCTTGTTTCCTGGATATCACGAGATTTGCTCTATATCTGCGTCACCTTGTGCTTCCATTGTCCGTCCAGCTACAATCATTGCGCTCTATAACTCCCATATGACTGCACCGCCACCCTTGGCGCAACCGTTAACTAGTGAGCTGAGGGATTAGGATCAGTCCACCTCGCAACCGCCTTCTTGTCAGATTATAGTTCTCCATCACAACTGGCACAAATAGCGCGCACCTATCCTAACAACATTAACCCATCTCCATCTACTATTCTTACCCACAACCAATATGCCCATGACAATACTGCTCGTCGTCGGGTACGGCGGATTCACCCACGCCGGTACGACCATCTCACACTCAGCAACAGCCCCCAAACCACAGATACTAAACAGCGCGCAGCGCCGATCCTGGAACTAGGGCGCATCCTCGCAGCACGCGGGCACCGGATCGAGTTCGCGACGCACCAAGGGCAAGAGCAATGGACGCAAGACGCAGACTACAGCTTTGTAGCGCGCACGCACACCATGGGCGCGTCGCTGCCGCCCGCAGCCTCCGACGCGCACTACCTGCGCATGCAGCAGTCGGACATGCGCGTCGACGCCGACGAGTGGCTGCGCCCCATGCACACGGTCGAGGGCTTCTGGGCGGCCGACTACGCGCACCTGACGCACGAGGTCATCCCCGCGTGCAGGCCCGACATCATCGTCGCTGATTTCTTCGTCGATGCCGCCAGGGACGTCCAGATCCAGTTGGGGATTCCGATTGCGGTTGTCTGGCCGCAGATGCCGTATGGCATGCTGAACGTCTCGTATATCCCTGGCATGCCGGGCTTCCAGCTCGATGCGCTGACGAGCGAGCACGCGTCGCTGTGGACGAGACTGCGCGCTGAGTTGCGGCCGCTTGGGGCCCTGCCTGCTATTTTTCGGTTCCTGAGGTTCACGAAGAAGATGCGCGATGGTGCGGGCGTGCATTATATGCTCCCCGTGCTCAATAAGCCAAACTATTTGATCCTTGTGAATTCCTTCTGGGGCTTGGAGACGCCGAAGGACCTCCCGCCACTGGTTGCTGCTGTTGGACCTATCCTCTCTGAAGAGTATCCTCCGTTGGAGAAGAGCTTCCTTGGCTTCTACAACACGCATAGCAGAGTCCTTTATGTGGCGTTTGGGACGCACATCCGCATTCTGCCGCCGGACCTTACCAAGTTCATTACGGCAATAACCACGACTCTGCGTGACGGACTGATTGACGGTGTGATCTGGGCCGCGAACGAGACTCAGATGGGCTTATTCAATCGCAGTGAAGGAGTAGTCGGCGAAGAACACACAGTAGGGGACCTTGTAGACAACAACCACCCGTCATGGCTCTTCACACCCTTTGCGCCTCAACGCGCCATCCTGGAGCACGAGAACACGGTGCTTTTCCTCAGTCATGGTGGCGGCTCGAGCGCTAATGAAGGTCTCTTCCACGGCACGCCCATGCTCACGCTCGGCTTCTACTTCGACCAGACGCAAAACGGCATGCGACTGACGGACGCGGACGTCGGTCTAGCTCTCGATAAACTGGGGTTCTCGACAGAAGAAGTCATTGACAAGATGCGCTGGATCCTTCGCGACGAGGGCGGCACGGTCGCGCAGAACGTGACGCGCATGCGACACATTGCGCGCGTCTCGGCGAGGAAGAAGCACCATGGTGCTGATCTTATCGAGGAAGTCATGTATGACCATCACTTTAGCCTTGAGGTGCCAGGTGCGGGCGCGTCGACGGCGGAGTTCAGTAAGCGGCGCAGGCCGATGCATCTCGAGACGGCGGATATGAGGATGTCGGCTTGGCGCGCAAGGAATTGGGACTTGACTTTGCTGGGATTGCTAGGCGGCGCTTCGGTTGTGGCTGTGGTTTATGGGATCAGGACGCAGTGGACGCTGCTAGCCCGAGAATTGCGGTCGTCGTTCGCGTTTGTCCAGGAGCTGCTGAGAAGGTGAAGGAGGGGTTTTGGGGGCAGATTGAAACCGAGCTCTCGATACCAATGGCACCAGTATTTTCTGATCAACAAGATACGGCGGCGATCTGTGGAGCAGGGGGGCGTGGGGGAGTGACCAACGGGCGCTAAGCAGAGTGCGGGGAAGCAGAGCGTTTGTGGGGAAAGGGCCCTCCTCTCCCCGGGCTCCCGCTTCGGCAGCTCCCCGCTCTCCGTGCCACACTTCATTTTCTCTTGCTGATTCCCCAAAATCCCAACACCCCAATTCGCAAATCAACTACTGGTCCACTTCATTGACTGTCAATATGAGTGCGATTGTAATTGCAGAGGCCAGCGACAGACCGGACAAGATCCAGGTGCTCTTTGCCCTCCATCAGGGCATGGACACGTTGGACTTTACGGGTCCGCTTGAGACCCTGAGCTGGGCCCGACACAACACCGGTGGTAACATCGAACGTGACTGTAAGCAACACCTATTTCGATGCCATTGCACCCCGACCCGGAAACATAGCCGGCTCTTTTACTTCCAGAGAGTTTAGTCATCTCCATCACCAAGCGCTGACAACTGGGCAGCTACAACCAGGGCCTTCAACTGCGTCCTTGCGGCCGAAAACGAGCAGGCCGTCACCGCGCAAGGCGTGACCATCAAAGCGAACATGGACTTTGAAGAAGCGCACTACAACCTCTCAGACTTCGACGTGATGATTGTGCCGGGCGGCGGGACGGAGCCCATCCTTAAAGCCAACAACGAGCCCATGAAGCTCATCAAAGCCTTCGCGGAGCTGCAGAAGAAAGACCCCAGCAAGGAGCGCACGCTGCTGAGCGTGTGCACGGGGTCGCTGTTCCTGGCGCAGGCCGGCGTCCTGCAGGGCATGTCAGCGACGACGCACCCGTTCTACTACACGCAGCTGGAGATTCTGTGCCAGGAGGCAGCGCGCAAGGGCGATCTGCAAGGCACCAATGTCATGGAGGAGCGCTACGTCGTGAACAACGCGCGGTTTGCGCTGGGCGAGAACGAGGACGAAAACCCCTTCATCCTCAAGAAGCGGCCGGATGGTCGCCGCAAGTCGATTGCTCGTAAGGGCAGCGATGCCTGGAAGGACGGCCGTCGTCGCGAGTCTGTCATTAGGCGCGCATCGATGAAGCTTGGTGGCTTGCGCCTTATTACTGCTGGTGGTGTCTCGGCGGGCATCGATGCGAGCCTGTATTTGGTGAGTGCGATGGTGTCTCATGATTCGGCTCTCGAGGTCGCCAAAACTATACAGTATGATTGGCAGAAGGGCGTTACGGTCGAGGGCATTGACGTTTAAGCGGACGAAGATGAAGATGACAATGACAATGATGATGACAGAAAATGGCTGCTGCACAGGTGGGCTCCATTGAGCCGCGTGCCTCGGAAAGAGCAGAGAGCGCGGTCTGGCATTTTTTCCTTTCTTACCTAGCTTGGACGTACGTTCGGTCGCTATCGTTTGCTTACGAGTCACGAAATGAATATGAAACGGGGTTTCTCACAAGGCAATTTCCTGCTCCGGGTAGCGATACAGTCAGTCAGGCGAAGAGCCGCAGTCAAACAGGGCACAAAAAAAAGTAGCACCAACAGCGTGGGCCCCCCTGGGCAGTACCTAGCAAGGCAGGCCAGAGCCCCTGACTCCTGACCATCCAGCACTTGGACAAGTACAGACTCCTCCCCCGCATTCTCGCTTCTTCCCGGCGCCAGCAGCTCGATCCTTGCGGCGCGTCCGCCACAGAACCACTGGCGGTTTGCCGATCCGAGAGGGGCCTTCGGGAAGGGCTCCTGGGCAGCAGCCGCGCGAACGTCGGCCGGCTCGCTCGCTTACTCCTTAGGGGCGCGCCCGAGTCGCGCCGATCCGGCACCGCGCGCGCGAGCTGTTTCTCGAATCTAGGTAGGTAGGTATGACGTACATGCACATGCACACACAAGAGCTGCGATGAGCGGGATGGAAGCGTGCTGTACCTAGGTGGGTACAGTTAGGTGCCTGCTCCAGGGATAGATAGGGCTGTGGGAGTCTAGACAGCCGGGGGGAGATGAACGGGCGCGCTCGGTGGGGCTGCCATGTATCCATACACGGCTAGACAGACCGGTGTCGAGGAGGAGCGTCCCGGTGAGGAAGGGGAGGAAGTCCGCCCCCCCTGAGGAGGAGCAACCGTGGCCATTGTTGGCCGTGTCATCAGCGCGCGACCAGGCAGGTGGGCGTTTTTTTTTTGTGGGCGCGGAGCCAGACTGGGCTGAAATGGCGCAGGGCCGCGCTGCGCGCCGCTCTGCCTTTGCTGGGACGTGGGACGCTCCTTATATAGGTGGCGCTTCTCTCCCATGCGCCGCTCCGTCTGGCCTTGTCTGTTTATTCTGTCTGTCTGTCTGTCTGTCTGTCTGCGTCTTGTCTTGATTTTTTGGTTTGCACGCACTACTGCTACAGTATCTACCTGCGCTCGTCGCCTGCTCGTCGGCCCGCCGTTCGCCGTTTACGTCCCGCTGCGCTACGAGAGCGTGCTACGACCTACCGCAACGCCGCTTGCTTTCTACCGTACCCACCTAGCTACAAGCTTCGAGCCGGACCTACATAGGCAGAGACAGACTCGCCCGCCGCCGTCGCAACTACTACCACCGTCGCCCCCGCCGCCAGGCCCACCACCGCCCCCGCCAGCGACTCCCTCCCGCGCCCACCTACCTCCACGCACACAAAACCTCCGTCGCAAGCCATGTCGCCCTCGAAGCGGCTCGAAGACAAAGTCGCCGTGATAACGGGCGCGTCGTCGGGGCTGGGCCGCGCCATCGCGCTGGCGTTCCACCGCGAGGGCGCGCAGGTCATAGTCGCGGACTTGCAGGAGTCGGTCGATGGCAAGGTCAGCACCGCCAAGGCTATCAGTTTGAACGGGGGGCGCGCGCGCTTCGTCCGCACGGACGCGACGTCGCATTTTGATATGGAGAATCTGATTCGCCGGACTGTGTCGGAGTTTGGGAGGGTTGATATGTAGGTTTTTTTCTTTTCTTTTTTTTCCCCTTCTAACTTGTCCTGGTTCTGTGGTGTGTGGGGAAGGGAAGGAGATATGGGGAGCAAAGCTGGTTGAGCTGTTGCTAAGTGTGGCACGACAGATATATCAACAACGCGGGCGTGCCGGGCGACCTGTTGCATCCGCGGCCCATCTGGCAGGCCGACGTCGAGACGTGGGACGAGACGTTTGCGGTTAATGCGCGCGGCGTCATGCTGGGGTGCAAGTACGCGGCGGCGCAGATGATAAAACAGGACCCGCATCCGAGCGGCGACCGGGGCTGGATTATAAACATAGCGGACGCGTACGGCCTCCACGGGAAGCAGTCGACTGGTGAGTTGCTGTCGTTGTTGTCATTGGGGGACTATACTATATGCGGGGACAGTGCTGGGGCGCGGGCCCACGTGTGTAAGACAGAGGCTGATGGTTCGTGTGCGCGTAGCGATTTATTCCGCGTCCAAGCACGCTGTCGTGTGAGTGTTCCGGCGTGACCTGACTGTGGCGGGTGCTTGTAGAGCTGACATCGAGTGTTTGTGCAGTGGCCTCACGAAAAGCGTTGCTTTGGACTGCGCGCCGTTTAGAGTCCACTGTAACGCTATATGTCCCGGGTGTAAGTTTGTCGAAACGAGCAAAGGCCGAAGGAGCATGATCTGATCATCACGCAGACCTCAGGACACCTATGACCGAAACAATTTTCACAGACGATAGAAATTACCCTTTCCGCGGGCTCGGCCTCCCCGACGACGTAGCTAAGGTAGCCGTATTTTTGGCTAGCGAGGACAACACGTGGATGACGGGCTCTGCCGTCGAGGTCGATGGCGGATACAATGCTTTGTAAAGAAAAAAATAAAATAAAACAATGGTGAAGGATTCATGGGTCATAAGGAAATCTAATTTTTATAGAGACAAAGAGTCAGTCGGCTACTCATATACATACCTACTACATACACAGCACGTACGTCGTACACATCAGTCGTGAAGCCTGTGCCCGCACAGACTTTAATATACAACAGGCCCAAGCATCCATCACTCAATCCTTCTTATGGGGCTTGGTGCCATCTTCGGGATACTCCGTAGCCCGCTCTATTTCCTCCTTTTCCTCTTTCAACTCCTCCTTTGCTTTGATCGAATTCTCGACCTGCTCCACCGCACGCTCAATCTCAACCTCCATTTCCGGAAGCTGGAACCGTTCGGCCAGGAGTTTCCCGTTCCACCGCTGCAGCATCATCACGTCCTCCGTCTCGTTGTTCGTTTGCTTGTGAACGATCTGCGCGACCTCCTCGGCCTGCTCTCTGCTGGGAGCCTGTGCGTTTCGCGAATGTTGCCGCGTTGGGTGAATGAGCCCCGCCGCATAAGCCTCGTCCAGCGCACGCGAGGGACTGTGTTTGATGAGACTGTTGTTCATGATAAATTCGAGGTGTTTCGAGCCCGACAGCGCCTTCCAATGCGAATACGCTCTAAAGACGAGATAGAAGAAAGGGATGTTCGGTATTCTGTACTATAATTAGCCTTTTGCGTGCGCCCTGACCGCCGTGTGGGCACATACATGGGGATGAGGGCGAACGGGGCGGAAATAGGCATTCCGACGATGCTCCACCATAGCCGCTTCTTGTGCAGAGACTGCCGCTCAGTAGCCAGCTGCTGCAGAATGCCTCCCACGCGCTCTTCTTTTAAGAATAGGCCCGGGAAGACAATCTCGATCTTTTCCTTGCCCTCGAGCTCAGCCTCCTTGCGGGCCTTTGTAAGGGGTGGTATCGTCTTCAGGCCCCATTCTTGGAAAGGGATGCGGCGCAGAATCTGGTTGCCCTGGACGGTGACGGTGCGCTTCCAGCCTCCCTTCCACAGCGGCTGGTCGTGGGGCGTCTTCTCCCAGTTGGACCAGAGTTGGCTGGTCTTGTCGATGGCCTTGTCGAGGTAGGAGCTCTGGCCGCCGGGGTGGGTGGTCTTGCGCTCGCAATAGATGAGGGTGCGCCGCGTGGAGATTGGCAGCAGGAAGAGGCGCATGGTAGCAGCGGGGGAGATGTCGGGGTTGTGCAGGTGGCGGACGCGACTTTTCCGGTGTCTCGCTTCGCCAAAAACGTCATTGCCTGGGCAATCTCCCGGTTGGCTCGCGCGTATGATCTGCGACAAGCAACTTCGATCCGCCGGCGGTGCGCCTCAGGCCCCGACTTTCTCACTTCTTCCCAGCCCCCCCGAGGGCCATCATTACCTTTCCCTCTGCCGGCCGGAGCCTCTCTCTCACGCCTCTCGCTCGCGACCCCGCCCTACCCTCGCTCCCACTGTCGTGGATGTCGCACCGCAGTACCGGCACGTCCGCCATGACCGTTGGTCACGACGAACCCCCCCGGACTATACCACGTAAATAATCCCGTGCGCAATTTGCAGCAACGCTAAGCCTGACATTTTTCGCGGCAGCCTGGGTGCGCAGCGTCGAGGATTCCGACGACCTTGACCCCTCCAGCCAGGCCTTGTTACCCCGTACTCCGTGCAGCGTCCGCCCGGCTTCACACAACTCCTTCCCTTCCCCGCGGCCCAATGCCGCGCCCGGCCGCCGCTTCGACTATGCTCGCGAACGCCTCCCTCCGCTGCCCAGCTCGCCGCTCAGCGATAATGCCTCTCGCTGGCGCAACTTTGCCGTTGCGTCACAGTACCACCCGCCCTCGACCGGCCACTCGGAGATCGTCTCGCGCGAATGGATGATGAACAACATGGGCGACCTCGACGCGCCGTGGGAGCCTGCCGAGCCTGACCAATCCGAACTGGAAAAGCAAATCTCCAAGAAGAAGCGGGGGTGGCTCTCGAAACTCCATGTAAGATGTCCTGTGGCGCGCCCTTCACATGTGCTACGTGCGATTGAGCATATCGATTCTAAATCCCACGTAGAAAACCGTCATGCGCAGCCCCTATGTTCCTCTCATTATCCGTATGAACGTCCTCGTCTTTTCCGCCGCCGCATTAGGACTTGCCGGCCGTATTTTCCACCTCACCCACCGCAACTACTGCAGCGCCGGCTCTTCGACGTACTTGGCCATTATTGTCGATGCAATTGCTATCGTTTATCTGTGCTATGTCACATATGACGAATATGCAGCTCAGCCGTTGGGCTTACGAGATCCTACGGAAAAATTGAGGCTCATTTTCCTTGACTTGGCCTTCATAGTTTTCGACTCTGCCAACTTGAGTATAGTAGGTCATTCCTGTGGTTTTGCTCGTGATATTTGGGAACGGACTGATCTAACAGATGTTTTTTGTGAATCAGGCATTCCAATCGTTAACTGACTCAAATTGGGCATGCGTCAACACTCAAAGTGCCGACCTTACGCAACAAGAACGGACCTGTTATGACCCTGCTGTCTGCGGTAAGCAGAAGGCGCTGACGGCCGTGATCCTCGTTTCGCTCGTCACCTGGTTATTCACCTTTGCTGTGTCCACATTAAGAATCGTGGAAAAGGTGACCAGGTAGCACCCTCTTCTTCATCCTGTGTTCTTTACGTCTTTGTAATCGTTATTATTATACCCCCAGAATACCATCTTCTTCTTTTCTTCCGTCAAGGGTATAACATTTTTCTGCGTGTCGGCTGTTTTCAGGCTCCGACGGCAGGGCGGCTATATCGGTTCACTTTTGCCGAGCGACAGCGCGTGGCGCCGCGACTACCTAACCTATTTCTGGCTTGCCACGTCCGCATTACGACATTCTGCAACTCTTCCAAGGAACCACAGCGAGACGCGTTTCCGGTTGTCTGCATCTTGGTTGGCCGTCCTGTCAGCAGGTCTATCTATCCGGACCAAGAATCTCTTTATGCTCAAGCCTGCAGCGGGTTGAGCCTCCCCGACACTGGTTCTAGAAAGCTGCAACATCAAGTTTTACGCCTTTTCGATCCTCCGACTACGCATCATCTTAGCGCCTGATCAGGCTAGTCGGAAACGAATGTCAGCTGTTGATTCTTCTCGCCTCTGGAAACGATGGCGAGTTTGTCAGGCTGGCGTTGTTGCTACGAGGCAAGAATGTAAAAGCGGAGTATCCGTCGGGCGTCTCTAAAACTTTCTACCGTTGACCACTAAAAAGAAAATACGTACCTCTTAATATCGGACTTCCTTAGAAGTTCCGATTCATCTCAACGAAGTAACGCGGCACGACTATTCCAATTAGAGCTCAGACTGCACCGTCAGCAAGATTGACTTGGAGTACGCATGCATACGTCTGTGTAATACGGAAGATGCGCCGGTTTACATTATGGACTGGCCACGACGTCGGGATTACCTACTGTTTCCTTGTGCCGTCTTCTAGAGCAGTTGAAGAGCAGAGCATGATCTCGTGGAGAGACCTGTATAAGCATTCATTGTTGCAGGTCTTCGGGTCAAGTATCCAGCTGGATTCATAATCAATTTTCTTTTTCTCTCTCTCTTTGTTTCGAAAATCGTCTTTCTCGTTTTCGTCTCCGGTTCCGTTCGACTTGCTAGCAATGCATAGCGGTGTTTCTATTGTTCTATTTCTCTTTTTCTCTCGTCTATCTCGCTTTTCCAGTTCGCCGTTTCTCTCGTCTTTCTTTTATTGAAGATTTGAAATTTCATGCTTGTTTGCTTGCTTGTTTGATTGCTTGCATGGCGCGGCGCGGCGGGTGGGATATTTGTTTGGCTTTGGGTAAGGTTGGTTGACCTACAGGGCGGGGATTACACCGGATGGGGCGGGATCTGTGCGTCTTTTTGCCGTATTCGTATGCGCGTGTTTGGGCTTGGGCGCGACCAGTGACTTTGCTCGTTTTTTGAAACGAGACGAGATGAGACGGGTGTCGCGACTGTGGCTGTGGTGGGTAGTGGGTGGAGTGGGAGTTGAAGCTAAGATGGGTCTTGTTTTAGATGTGTGAGCGCATACGAAGTAAACGAAGACTGAAAGTAGCTAGGTACGTAGGTAGGTATTTAGCTATCTAAATACCTATGTAATAGATAGAGATGTATGCCTCCTTTGTCTACTGTTCGTTCCTTTGTTGGCTTGAAGAATTGTAGGTTGCTTGTACACGGTGTGCCGCGGTTCGCACCTGGGAGTGTCGACTACATCTCACTCCCGAGTGCACGAAGCTTACTGTGCTTACGGTGCTTACGGTACGTACGTACATCTTCTTCCAACATGCGAGTGGTGCTTTGTGGTATAGCAGCTGGCCACAATGGTACTACCCGGAGCCTACTGCTTCGGTAGTCCCTACACTACACTCCACCATTCTAAAACCTAAACTGAAGTCTTAGTTGATTTGTCATGTACATACGCATCGTACCTGCTAGTAGCCATATAAAAGGCTTGCATGAAGAGAACTTCCGTCGTGAATGGACAGGAACAGAACGTGTGTTTCCTTCCCAAGAGCTGGACTTGGCTCATTGGGTCTCGCGTCATGATGGTCAAGAATCTGTGGGTGAAGAAGGGTTTGGTCAACGGCACCTTGGCCATCGGCACTGGTAAATCGTTTTTTAGGTCTGCTGTTTGGCTGTTGATGGTAGTTGCCATTGACGCTGTTCGTCTGCAATAGTTGTTGGAGTTGTTTGTCACCATCGGGAGATCGTGGTTGTATGTGATATCTTCTTGCAGCCCGGCTTGAGTACCAACGCAGTGGATACTAAAAGCGTGGGATTAGGCATTTGCTAGTCTGGCGGTCGTTGCGCATGGGAGCGATTGCCCTATGGATGGCTTAAGCAACGATTTGGAGAACGATCAGTGTACTTTGTTCTTTCCCATGTCCTTTATACCCCGCTTCTTGGGCTGAATCGCGTGGCATCTTAAATCCAAAGTGAGCCGCTGCTACTCCTGCTATGGTGGTTTGGTTTTGGGAAGTAACGGTTGTTTTTTGCGAATGTAAAAAATAGGGAAGAGAATGAAGCGGATACAGAGGGTAACGCCTGTACGTGTGTACGTAAGTGAGATGGAGCTGACTGTCCCCCGTTATCTCTGCGGCTGAAGTTACATACCTCAGTTGATGGTAGGGATTCACCAAATTTGATCTTCCATCCAGCAGTGAGCCGGACTTGTACTTAGGAGTGCTAGATATTACTCCGAAAAGCTCTCCAAAGCTCAACGATGGCGACAGTAATGATGATGAACCTTTCCGGCGCGGACGACGACTTTTCCTCTTGTAGTCAAGTCACTCCATCCTGGTCTACCTCTTACCCCATAACAGTTATTCACTATCAGATATTAGTACTGTTTATAACTGAATCCTTACAGGTCTTTAATCCAAGCTTCCAAACAATGGCCAGCAAATAGTACCGCAATCGAAAAGAGTCGGAGACAACCGGGTCGCGGCCATATTAGAGGAGCCACAACTCACAAGAGCCGCGGACGCACAACCATTGCGCCATTTCCCGCCACTACCACCAACAAGACCCGCTGTCACTCGTCATCAACAAAATACCTGATAAAGTATAGCATCTTTCATCCTCCATCACTCCGAGGGCACAGTCGCAGGCGCAGGTGTAGGCGCAGGCTTGACTGGCTGCTTCGACACGGGAAGCCGGAGCCTAAACACGACGTCGTCTTGCTGTAATGTTCCATCCACATCGTTTGATGAGTCGGATGCAACGAGCTTGTCACAATTGTAGTCATTTCAGGGAGTACCGGCGTGTTAATCGGAGTCCTCGGATCATCGCCAGCGTAATCGGCATGATATGATCATACCAGAAGTACTGAGAAAATGCGACGCCAACGAATTTACTGGTCTATTCTTTAACAGTGTATTAAAAAATGAGTTTCTTAGGCGTAGGTCGATATATCACAGTTTACAAGAGTACGGTAGATGTGCCGGTCAAGAGCAGCATATAATAATTATATCGCCCATCCCGACTCTCCTTCTAAATCATCACTCCTGCCTTATCCCTAACGATTTCTTGACTAAACTATTAAACAACCAGACACTGAACTACCGTATATAAACCCGCTCAGATGGAATCTCACGAATTGGTTGATCAGTTACTCACTTGCTTGGTCACTCATTCCCCTACTTAGAAGAATTAGCAGATCAAAGGAATTAAGAAAGTAAACATCTAAGTATACATATGAACAAAAATCCTCTTTATAATTCACCCGCTCAGCCCCCATCCAACAGCCTCGCAATCCAGCCCTACCTCCAAACAGTCTATATAAGACACGCCTTACCCAGGCACTAGAGCCCAAAAAAACATGTTCGGCGACCGAACACCTCTCCATCTAGTAACCACTAGCGAGTTTACTTAGCGGATAGAGGGCGCGTACCTACCTATACTATAAACCTAAACAACCACCAACCACTAAACATTTCCACACACATCGTACCCTGACACCACCAACAAGAACTATAGGTACCCACCACCAACACCACCCGCAGCTCCTCCCCACCAACAAAGAGTCCTAACGATAAACACCATCCCATCCCCTACATGCCCGGGTCTAGAAAACCAAGCAAAGCAAGCGTTATCTCAGTTCAGTAACGAGTAGAACCTTCGGGAGGGGGGATACTGGACCATACTGTTCTTGATGAAAGCCCCCTTAGTTGCTTAACGTTAAGCACTTGTCAAGGGAATGTATCGATGAGAAGGGTGCTGCTATATATGTGTCTCGTATACGCCTGCCTCCTTGTCTATCTACTTCCTTGTTTATCGACACGATCACCTTAGCAAGCAAGCAAACAAGCAATCAAGGAAAACAAGCATAGAGGGTTAGAGCTACCACGTATACAGCACAGCCCACGCAATCAAGCACCAGACCGCACCGTCAGGCCGTATAGATCACGTATGATTCGTCTACCAGCATATACACCCCCTTCCACACCCCATTCACACCTAACCTACTCACACCCACATCCACACACGAATCACCCAATCCAATACAGCCCAGTCTATCTATCAGCCCAACATCATCAACATCAACATCATCAAGCCATCATCATTGACCCACACAACCAACAATTGGTCCCAGAACGAGGAGGAAAGACGAGCCAAAACCACGCATGCATGCCCAAAGAATCAACCGAGAAATGAAGAAGCAAAAAAAGAAGCTTAGCCATAGCCATAGCCATAGCGTTATCAAGAAGAAATGCCTGAACCCCCCTACACCCCACACCCCACCCCATCCATTCATTCATCCTAGACACACCCACGCTCGCGCCCGCGCCCGCGCCCATGCGAACCAACCAACACCACCTTCGCTCCCTCCTTCCCTCCCTCTATCCACCTCAACCATCCATCATCATCATCGTCATCAATCAATCAATCACTCAATCAGACAACCCTCATGCAATGCACCTCCCACCAACCCACTCACGCACTCACTCCTTCCCATCTTCACAAATCCAATCCAATCACGTCGTACTCGCGCCCCCAAACAAACTCCGGCGAATCCTCTCCCCCAACCCAGGTCTCTCCCGATTACTAAACTCGTCCCCACCACTACTGCTACCAAAGCCCATACCACCAGCAACCCAACCCCTCAGACTCGAGCGCCTGCGCTGTCTCGGCTGTGGCTGGTGCAAGTCCCGCGACCGCACAATATGGCGGAGCAAGATAAAGTCCTCGTCGGCGCCGTAGTTGGGCTGGTGCAGGTTCTGGTAATGAGCATACTGGGCAGGGCCCACAAACGCAATCTGTGCGCCTCCGTCGCCGCGGTGTGCCGGCTCCAGGTTCTGGATCGCCAGGATCAGCGCTCTAGCCAGCGGGCTCAGATCGGGGCGCATCTCGGGCGTCGGTGCCGTCGCTGCCTGCCATCCACCGGGAATGTTCGGCATGTTGCCAGTCTGGAAGTCGTTGTTGCCGGAGCCACTACCAAATCCACCACTGTCGAAGCCGCCGTCGTTGCCGCTAGGGCCCGCGCCGGGAGATGGGCTTCCGAATCCACCAGCTCCAGACCCTGAACCGCCGAATGGACGGGGCGAGCCATTGTTGCCGGGACCACCGTTGCCCTGGCCCTCTTCCTTCTTCTCAATACCCTTTCTGCAGTGCGGACAGGTATCGTGCTCCTTGAGCCAGGCCTCGATGCAGGCTCCGTGGAACCAGTGCGAACAGGGGAGTTCCGTCACCGTCTCGCCAATGGGGACCTCGTCCATGCAAATGCTGCATTCGCCCTTGAGTTGGTCCTCGGGCCAGTCCTCGGGTGCGTCGGCGCCCACCATCTTGCGGGTGACCACCTTCCTGGGGAGCGCTGCGATAGCTTCGGCCGATGCAGGACCAGGGGCGTTGCCCGTGGCATTCTGGTCCATCAGTTGTGAAATGACCCGGTCAAGGGCTTCCTGTGTGTAGACAGCATCTCCATGCGCAGCCAGCTGAGGGTTCAGGATGGAGGCGAAGAGAGTGGCAAGAGGATTTCCGCGAGGCATTCCACCACCGCCTCCACCACCAGGACTGAAAGGATCGTCGTATCTCGGGCCCTCGCCATGTGTAAATCCAGGAGGTCCAAAGGCACCGCCGCCCAGAATGCCCGCGATTACGCTAGACAAAACCGTTAGAACCATGAATGACTTGCGCATCGCACATAAAAAGCAAAGTGAAAGCTGCGCAAGGCTGCCCCGCTAGTCCAAAAACTTACTGATGCAGATCATCCGTCGGCGGGACATGGGGACCGGGGCTGTTCGCATCACGCGGGAACAACCTGGCGGTTGACGTGTACGTGTATCTCGGGCCGGCACCATGCCTCGTCTCCTCGCGCGCAGCACCCGGCTCAGTGTGCCCCTCCTGGTGTTGGTCTTCATGCTGCTCGCCGTGCGGAGGGCTGCGCGGTGCCGTGGCGCCGGTGATGCCCTGCATCATGGACGTGAAGTTGCGGAGTAGCGGGTTCAGCGGGTTCGCCGGAGGCTGGCCGCCTGGGTTGTTTCCAGGCCCGCCAAAGGTCGTGGACCATGTGCCTGTGATCGCGTAGCTGTTGGGGCCGTTGCGCTGGAGGTGGAAGCCAGCGGGCATGTTGGGGACAGATTCATCAGGGTCGGGCGCGGTCCACGGGTTTGCGGTGAGGTCCTCTAGCTCGTCGTCGTGGTTGTTGAGGTGGTCGTCGCGGGGATCGTGCTCGGCTTCAATCTAGAGGCGCACAGCGTCAGCTACTGGGATTCTCCCGCAGGCGGGGCCAAGGAGCGCGACTCACAATCTCGATGAACTCAGAGCGACAGTCCGGGCAGGCCAAGCCATGCTCGTCGCGATACCACTCGTTTTCGCACTCATGGCAAAAGACCATTTCACGCTGGTGGTCGGCCATTGTGGGGTGGAGGGTGGCGATGCTTGTCGGCTCAGTACAAAGCGCCCCGCAGAGGGAAGTATGGTCGAGCAAGAGAGGAAGGACCACGTCGACGTCTGGCTCGGAGTGGCGAAGCGAACAAATGGGGCGCGGCAGTGGAGTGAGGTCGCGAGGCTCTAGTAGCAGGAGGTTCGATAGGTGGTGTGTGGGACAGTCGGGCTATATCATGCGCCGGGGTCGGGTGGTGCAGGCTGGGGCGGGGTGCGACAAGGAGGTGCAGCAGAAGAGGAACAGGAACAGGTGGGTAGGTCGCGTGGATCTTGGAAGGTGTTTGCTGGGGAGTGACAGCAAAGGCCAAAGCCAAAAGGCGACAAACGCAATCGGTGACGTTGCCAAGCCGGGCGAGTCAGGGTCTCCGCGGTCAGCGGCAGCAGGAGTTTGTTCTTTCTTAGGTTCGACCCTCTCAACTAGCTGACACACGCTGCCTTGCCTTCTCCCGCCTTCCACAACCTTCCACTCTGATAAAACCACCACCTTATCGTACAACCGCCAACGCCAAACGAGACACGCCCAAGGATTAAATTAAAAATAAACAACAGCCCCCCATCATGGCATTCGTGTGACCTATCTCCGCCTCGCGCTCCTGATGAGCATGCTGCCCACAAAGCCCGCCGCCACGGCGATGCCGCCCACAATGGCCACGCCCATCAAGCCCTCCTTGGCCACGCGGTCGTCAATCAGGCGCTTGAGGTCGCTGGCCTGCTGGTTGGCCGGCTCGAGGTCGAGCAGCAGCTCGTTGTAGCGGCGCGCCTCGGCGTAGTTGCCCAGCTTGTAGTTGCCGATGGCGAGGTAGTAGAGGCACTCACGGCGGCGCTCGGGGCTGTTGCGGAAGATTTCCGACAGCAGGCGCACGCCTTCCTGCTGCTCCGGGCGCTGGTTCGACTTGATGAGGCCCTGCGAGCAATTGGGCGTTAGCGGGGGGGGCGACGACGGCGACGTTGACAGGAGGGGCGCGCGCGCGCGCACATAAACCCACCCAGGCGTAGTTGAACTTGGTCTGTAGGCCGACAAACTCGCCCTCCTTCTCGTACTGGCTGCGGAGGACCTGGAGCTCCTCGGGCTTCAGTGGACTGCGGACAGCGGTTAGGTTAGCGGGCCGGTTGGTCGCCGTGTCTGGTGGCGGGAGCTCACCTCTCCGCGTCGGCGGCATCTGGTGAGGGTCAGGCGAGTTAGGCCAAGGGCCGACTAGAGGAGAGCCGGGCAGGGAGAGGACTTTGCTTACATGGAAGCGACGGCATATCGTCGACGGCTGGGGAGGAAAAAAAGAGGTAAGGCCGGGGGAGGGGTCGTGAGTTCGTGAGTCGTGAATCTGGCGGGATAGGTTCTGTCGCCTGCAGGCCGGTTACCGGTCGGGAGAGAGAGAGAGACGTGCCCTCCGCGCTGACGTACCGAGTCCGACCGACACTCTAATGCAGCACGTGGCACCGTCGCCCTGCCAACCACGACTTTGTGTGTCCATGTAGATACTATACTGCTTGCTCCCCGCATCCTAAACACACCCACCACCAACCAACCCATACTATATCCATACCACCGCAACCATGCTTCTCGACGAAGACCCCGCCACCGTATGTCCCTCTCCCAACCGACACACACAAACCCCCCACTAACTCACCCCAGCTAATCCACCAATGCGCCACCAACTTCAACATCGCGCCCGACCGCTCCGCCCTCTCCCGAATCAGCACGTCGCAGACGCACCTCTCGGCCTTCCGGTCGCACCACCTCGGCGACCAAAAAGCGACGCTGCAAAAGCTGTCGCGGCAGCTGAGTTCGCTGCAATCGCAGCACAGCCTGACCACGTCGGCGCACAACCCGGCCGCCCACGCCGCCGAGATCCTGCGCCTCGACACGCAAAAGTTCCGCGTCGCCAAGCACGTCTCGGACCTCGAGATCGAGGAGGAGCGCCTCGAGGCCGAGCTCGAAATGCTGCGCGCGCAGGCCGAGGAGCTGGACGCGCAGGGCGTCGAGGGCGGCGAGCGCGTCGGCATGAGCGAGGAGGATGCTGTTGTGTATGTCTTCCTTCCTTTCCCTCTCTTCACCCAAAGCAAATCGCCAACGCTGACACACTGCGCGCCGCACAGCCTCAAGCTCAAGGTCTACCGCTCCCTCGGCATCGACATCGACGCCGACCCCGTCTCGGGCGCCTACAACAAGGCCGTCATCCGCAACGCCGCAAAGGGCGACGTCCACGTCGTCAACATCGACCCCAAGTTCTCGCGCTTCTTCTACGCAAAGTACTTCTGGGACACGCTGTGAGCGAGCGAGCGAGCGAGCGAAAAAGAGAGAGAAGGGCTTTGGAGTGGCGTGTGGGACTATGGTGCTGACGGCGTTGTGACAACGGCTTCCTGATACCCCGACAATGACGTGGGGCGTGCTGGTGGGCAGGCGTGTGGGGTTTTCTGTTTTCTCGATTGGATAGGTATATGTGCACCTAGGCGTTTTCCGGCGCGATAAGGCGTGCCTGTTGCTTACTTTATTTACGCGCTCGAAACGTTCTATTTTCCACCCGTGGTTGAAAACGCTTCTCAGATAATTGCCCGCGTCGCTGCGACCCGGAGAACTGTTATTTAGTGACTGTAACAGCGGAGCTTCATTCATATGTATGTACCTCTGCAGCAATCCCCACACCGGTAAGGTAGGTACCTACCAACGAATAAACAACCAAAATGCATTACCTACGAAGCGTGCCATCCTAAGACCTTTTCCCATATACGAACGTATGTATACTTATGTAACTAACAGCAAGTCAACACGACCTACTCCCCCCTCGCAGCCTTCAACTCCTCCAACCTCCCCCTCAGCTCCTCCCACCCCTCCGTCCCCTCCCAACACTCCCTTCCCCTACCCATAACGCCCTTGACCGCGCTCCTAGCCTTAAAGCGCCAATCCTTGGCCACCAGCGCCCCAGCACTCAAGCCCTCCGTCCGTTCCATCGGACCCAAACTCTCATACGCGTCCGCCAGCTCCCCCGTCGCCTCCACCACCTCCGCCCAGCGCGCCGCGTCCGTCGCGCTGGCGCCCTCCCACCCCGGCCGCCCCAGCGCCGCCCGCCACGCCTTCTCGTGCGCCTCGAGCGCCGCCGCCGGCTTCCGCCGCCACAGCGCCAGCCGCGCCACCGTCTGCCACAGGCGCCGACTCGCCGTGATGAGCGGGACCACGGCCTCGTCCACCAGCCGCACCACCATGCGCGGCAGGCCCGGCTGCGCGGCGTCGTACGCCTCGCTCGTCGCGACCACGTGCCGCACCAGCAGGTCCAGGACCAGCGCGTCGATGGCCGTCTCGCCCTCGGCGTCGCGCCGCAGCTCGATGACGCGGCGCAGCGCGACGCAGACGTCCGAGTAGGCGGGTGGCGCCAGCGACGCCGCCACCGTCAGGAAGTTGTCCCAGATGCGCGCGCTGTCGAACTTGAGGTTCGCGGCGCGCTTGAGCGCCTTCAGCGCGTCCTTCTTGTGCTGCTGGGGGTCGGGGCGGCGCTCCTGCGCCACGGCGACACCGACGTCTTCTTCCTCGTCCGGCAGCGTGGCGGCGGCCGAGGGCGTTGTCGTCGTCGCGGCGACGTCGGGTTCCAGGCGCAGCAGCGCCGCCGCCAGGTTGCTCCAGGCCTCGGCGTCCGTGTCGTCGAGCTGGACGGCGCGCGAAAAGGCCTCGACGGCGCGCTCGAACTGCGCCAGCTCGATCAGCGCGCACCCCAGCGCGAACCACGTGGCCTGGTTGAGCTGGTTGACCTTGAGCGCCTTGGTGTACGCGCTGGCGGCCTTGGTCAGCTCGTTGCGCGAGTGCCAGTACCGCGCCAGCGAGCGCTGCGCGCGCGCGTACCGGCTCCCGGAAACCTCCCACGCCGTCTCCCACATGGCCGGGTCCTTGTCCACGTCGCCCAGGATGCAGTAAAGGCGCGGGGCGTCAGCGGGGACGGGGTCGCGCGCGGCGCCGGCCCACGTCTCCTCGTCGACGGGCGCGTCGTCGTTGCCGTTGGTAGCGTGGAACAGCTGCCGCCGCACCACCTTGCGCGCCTTGTCCTCGCGCTCCGTCGCCGCCCAGCACAGCGCCGCCTCGGCCCACATCTGCAGGCGCTCGTAGATCTCGAGCGCGGACCGGAGCCCGCCGATGCTGACCCACCGCGCCGCGAGTTCCGACTCGAGCTCCCAGCGCGAGGGCGTCGCCAGCTGGAAGACGTAGCGCAGGCGCTCGTTGACGGGCGCGGCCTCGCCCTCCTTGGCCTTTGGCAGGAACGTCGTGGTGGAGCCCTCTCCGCCCGGCCCCGTGGGCACTGAGCCCTCGGCGCTCGTGTCTGCAATGATCTGGTCGACGAGAGCCTGCAGCTGCAGCAGGCCGCGCTCCATGGTGCGCGAGCGGTAGCCCTCGATGCGACTCCGCACCAGCAGAGCCTGCGTGTAGACCTGCCAGTTGGAGCTGCCGCCCTCGAGCACGCGGGTGGCGTACGGGAGCGTCTCTTCTCTCGTCAGGCCGTGCGCAGGCGAAGTGTTGGTGATGGACGACGCCAGAGAAAGGAGGATGATGGAGTCGAGCGGGTTGAGCATTGGCTGGTCTGACGGGTCGAGCGAGGCAAGGCTTTCAGGTAGCGCGTTCTCATTGACGACGTCCGTCGTCGACTTGGGCTTTTCCGAGAAGGAAATAGACTCGAGCAGGGTGTCGTCGTTCAAATCCAGGTTCTTCGGCTGAACAGCCGCTTCCTCTGTAGACTCGGTAGCGGGCTGCTTCTCCTTGCCCTCGGCCTCAGTGCCAGCACTGCGAGCCAGGACCAGCAGCTGACTGGTCTCCTTCTGCTGCCACTTGGTGCGCTTCCCCATAAGGCCCGTCAGCGCAAACGCAAAGCCGCGTTCCTTGGCAGCCTGGTCCAGGTCCTCTCTAGCCTTCTTGTCAAAGGCATGGTGCGTATAGATGGTAGCGCGCTCGAGCAAGAAGGGGATGCGGAACTCAGCGGGCGTGTCATCGGCCAGCACGTCGAGGGCGACGGCCTCGACCTCGCCAAAGATGGCAGCCTGCAGGGACGGGGCAATCTCCGAGAGCAGGCGCTGGTGCAGGAAGTCGACGCGCAGCTTGGCCCAGGTGGCGGCCTTGATGCCGGCGACGGCCGGGCTGGTCATGACGGCGTCGGCGAGGCAGAACAGCTCCACGTTGGGCGTGAGCTGGTACGCGGCCTCGCCGTCGACGCCGAGCGAGAGGACCAGCTTCTGCCTTGCTGCGGCGAGCTTGGCCGCGTCGGAAACGACTTGCTCGGGCAGCAGGGCCTTGGCCGAGACAAAGGGCAGCGGCGGGCCAGTGACGTTGGACTGCAGGAAAGCATAGAGAGAAGCGAGACCGACGAGGAAAAAAAGATGGTGGCGGAAGGCGGCGTTGTCTGCGTCTTGCAGCAGGGCGCCGATGCGGCGGAAGATGTAGTCACTCCACAGAGGGTAGTTGTCTTGGGCGATGTCGCTGGTAAGATGGTCGTCCTGGTGGCCCAGCAGCACCTGCACAAGCTCGTGCTTGAAGACGGCCTCGAAGTTGCCCTGCTCCAGATCGTTCAACGGCTCGCTGAGCTCGGCCGCGAGCTCGGCGGGCAGGCTGCCGCGGTAGTAATTCAGAAACGCGTCAGCCATTGTTTACTTTTTTTTTGTTTTTGCGCTGCGCAGTTGGGAGAGGCTTGTGAGCCCGAAATGTTGCTGCTAAATCAAAATTTCTGCCGGGCTTTTGCCGCGCGGCTTGCCCCTCATCCTTGCCCCGCGTTGATGCCTGAGGCTTATACTCGAGTAGTGAATTGCATTCTTGAGAGAACTACCTATCAAATGGAAAAA
>NW_022983624.1:0-26382 GCF_010093885.1 Aplosporella prunicola CBS 121167 | reverse complement strand
TATTGTAACCGGCTTTTTTTTTTTTTTTTTTTTTTTTTTGTATTGTGTATTATTAAAGCGCGCGCTGCAAAAATAATATCACCTAGTTTAGCTTTCTTTTCTTCTTTGATGTAATGATGTAAATCTTAGCTGTGTACAAAGTCAAGTAGTTAATAACCGATGGCTTCATGTTTATAAAAGTACAATGCCACAGCAGAACTAGAACGGGGACTGATTCTTATATTTATGTTTCGAACTTACAAAGGTTGAAATGGTAGACAAAATAGATAGATCGTGTAAGGCATTGCTGACTTACTCAAGTATGAAAGTTTGTACAACCTATAACAACACCTCCCATTATCGAAAGACACTGATTAGAAAACGTAGGATAAGCACCTATCAAGCTTCATATCACGAACTACGGCCAAGATTATTCTTAGCCTTCACCTGCCTATTCGGGACAGGCAGCACTGTATGCCGGTCAGCACTAGCCGCAGATGGACCGTTTTCGCGAATCTGAATGAAGCCGCGCAAATAGCAGGCTATTTAACCTGGGTGTCAGTGACCTTCATAAGCAGCCCAAATTGCTCATTATAGGTCGACGGGACGCCACTATGAACGCCATAACGGCAGTAGAATGATATATGAGCCGCGAAATTATAAGTCCCGCTTGCTTTGCTTTTCACATGGATTCTTACCAGCAGCCAATTTCACTGACGTCCAGCGAGATCTGTTCTCGACCATCATAACAATGTACTGGATCACTTTCGTTTTCCTGGTCCAAGTATTGTACGTCGGTAGCATATTAGCGGTTCCCATCTGGCCAACTTCCATTGACGAACTGGAGGATATCATGTTCCTCAACACAGGCTACAGAGCTCGTGGCTTCGCAAAAGCCGTAACACCTTGCTCCGCCGGAGCTGGAGCCGGACGCGTAGCAGCAGCGGAGTTCGTTCGGACGGCCTTCCACGACATGGCGAACGCAAACGTATATTTCCACACCGGAGGCCTGGACGCATCAATCGCATATGAAACCAACAGACTTGAAAACGTTGGGCAAGCATTCACTACAACACTCGCAACCTACGAGCCTTTCCTCACTTCAAGATCATCGATGGCCGACATCATTTCCATGGGCGTCTATACAGCCGTACGTTCTTGTGGTGGCCCCGTGATTTCTGTCCGAACTGGGAGGATAGATGCCAAAGCCGCGGGCACATCCGGCCAAGTGCCGCTACCCCAAAACGCGATCGGGATCTTTATAAGCCAGTTCGAACGCATTGGTTTCAACCAGACAGAAATGATTTCTCTTGTCGCCTGCGGGCATACCCTTGGTGGCGTCCATGCTGGCAACTTTCCGGAAGTTGTACCAGTTGGCACCGCAGCAGATGAGTTTGCACAGTTTGATACCGGCGATGCGTTCGACACGAATGTTGTGAAAGAGTATCTTTCCAGTTCTACAGCCAACCCATTAGTTATTGGCCCTTCTACGACAAACGGGCGGAACTCCGATGCGCGCGTCTTTGCGTCAGATGGAAATGTTACCATAACAGCCATGGTGGATCCAGAGACTTTCCAGAGCGTCTGCGCGTCCATGCTACAGAGAATGATCGATGTCGTGCCGACAGGCGTGGCGCTTACAGATCCAATCACGCCGTACGAAGTCAAGCCAAACGACCTTCGGTTGGCTTTAATTTCTGGAGGCGATACTATCTCTTTTACTGGTGAAATCCGTGTCCGGACTACTTCCCGCTCTGTCTCAAGCGTCCAATTAGTGTACAAAGACCGCGACGGAGGCAACGACTGCGGGAGCTGCTTGATCAGTACAGAGCTTAAGGGCAATGCTGCCGGATTTGACGATAGTTTTGCGGTATGTAATTGCAAGTCCGTCAGTGAGATCGAATAAGGGTTAATGGTGCAATAGTTTTACGGCTTTTCGGCTGAAATACTTTCCAGCTCTTCGATATCAGCGTTCGACGTGGAGCTTACACTCTCCAGCGGAGAGACTGAGGCTTTCAACAATGGGGGGGATAGTTTTCCCGTTCAAGACGAGGTTTTACTGCAGCACTCGCAAAGCTGTCTCAGCACCGACTCTAGCCTGCACGTCGTTGCTGCTGTGAGTAAGCGTCATTGATAAAGTAGGGCATGAGCTAACAAACAAAAGGTCCGCAACAGTGTTTCTGCCACAGTCAACTTGGATCTTACTTTGAAAGTTCCAGCTTCCGGCTCGGTCATTCCAGTCCTTCAAGCGGAAACAGTGACGATGGAGAAGGTCTCAACGATCGGACCATACGACCTTTATACTGCTAGTTACGCCCTGGATCCCACTTTTTCCAAATCCACAAGATTTGGTATAACAGCTGGTTCCAGTGTGGATAGCTTCAACAGCGCAGGAGACCTATTAAGTATTTGTTCTGATTCGGAACCAGAACCACCGACTTCGAGCATGTCAACTTCTACATCTTCCCTTATCTCGTCAACAACTTCCGCAATTTCCACTCTTGTGTCATCGAGTACATCGCAAACAAGCTCGGAGGAGGTACCATCTCCGACCTCAACAGCCTACTCCTATGAAGGTTGCTACACAGACTCCGTCTCATCACGCACATTCAACGACGCAGTCTTCTACGACAGCAACATGACCATCTCGAAATGCTCAGAACAGTGCACAAAATGGGCTTACTTCGGTGTCGAGTATGGTAAGTGGAAGCGCCGGACTTGATTTTGCTCCTAGTCCGACCAAATACTCACAACTGACTTCATTAAAGGCGAGGAATGTTACTGCGGAGCAATATTTGCCAGCAGCTCAACCAAGGCCTCCGAAAGTGAATGCAACTTACCCTGCCCTGGGAACAGCGTCGAAAAGTGCGGTGCCGGGGACAGACTAAGTGCTTATAAGAATCTGCTCTTAGTGGATGTGACGAATCCAGTTATCCCAGGATACGCATACCAGGGTTGTTACAACGACTCGGCTTCGGACAGGGTTCTCGTTGGAAGCTCAACACAGGCTGATTCACTGACGGTGGAAGGCTGTGCGAGTTTCTGTAATGCAGCGGCATACTTTGGTGTTGAGTACGGACGGGAATGCTATTGTGGCAGTGAGCTAAAGGCGAGCGCGGTCAAGCAGGCAGAGGGGGATTGCTCTATTATGTGCGCTGGTGATACGGCGGAGTATTGTGGAGCTGCGGACAGGATTGGTGTGTATAGGAAAGAAGGATCAGACTGATAACGTAGTGTACTTGGCTTTGTCCTAGTAGGCAGCTGGACAGCTATGATCAATTCCATGCCAGCAACACGCACACAACGACACTTTCCAGGGTAGCCGTTCTTAGTTGATCTCCTCAAACTCCAGAAAGTTGCATTCCGCTTATGATCTCATCCAGCTGTAACCATCATGGTAATAATCAGTGTTGCAACATGCTCTTTCTAATTCTCCCAGCAGTCTTCCATCTCAGGACGCAAGTACGTTTCAGCTCTGAGCGTTGTCACGCAGCTGTAAGAGCAGGCAATGCTGCCACAGCGGGTACACTTATGGGAATTTACCACTGGATGGTGCTTTCTCTCGAGCTTTTGCATCCTCCGTTTCTCGCTTTGTTTTTGCGCTCGAGGCTCCTAGCTCTGATTTGGTTCTCTCCAGTCGTCTTCAACCTCTTTCTCTTAGGCTTTCCGACGCAGCTCCGCATCCCGTTCTCTCTGTTTCTTTGCTTCCTTGGCCATCGTTTCTCGGACTTTTTTCTCGGCTATTTCCTCTTTGCAGCGCTTTATTGCTTATTCAGCCGCCCTTTCCAGATCCAGTTTCTCTTTTGCCAGCTTTTGTTCCCGTTGCTTCCTCGCTTCTTCCTCCGCCTCTTCTTTCGCCCGCTCCCATGCTTTTTCCCGTCTGTCCTGCTGTGCTAGGAACTCATGCCACTCTCGCCGCCACCGCGCGGCCGCTTCATCGGATTTCTTTTGCTGCTTTTGCCTCTCGGTCTCTTGACGCGCCTGCCTCCTCTTTACTGCTTCGTCCCATTGTCGTTGCATCTCCTCGTCCCACTGTCGTTGCATCTCCGCGTCCTGCTGATTGCGCCTAGCGCTTTCTTCTTCTTGTTGCTGCTTCAGGACGCTCTTGAGCTCCTCAAGCACATTGCGTGTCCTGTTTAGCCATACAATCTTGATCCTCCTCGTGGCTGCCCGATGGACCCTCGCAGTGGCTATCTTCGCCCTCTCTTCTTCAGTGAGCGTTCGCGGAGTCGTTGCATCTCTGATCCAGCCGTACCGTAGTTTCTCGGCATCTAACTTGTCGTCTGTATCGAGCTTTTGGATTTCGGCTTCTAGTGCAGATCTGGTCTTTTCGGCTGCCGTTATTTTGTTTGTATGTATCATCCTATACCAGATGAAATAATCTTTCCATTTTCGATCCTCCTCGGTAGATGGTTGACCCCATGGGCTGTACGAGGTACTAAAGGCAGGTTTGCGGGTATGTGAGTTATTCGTATATGTCTCCCAGCCGGAATAGTCGTACGAATTCGTCGTCGTGGTTTGAGTTTGCGGATGTGTCGCGTCGTACGCGTTCCGCTTTGTCGGGTCCGAAAGAAGTTCCCATGCTGCTGATATCTAGTCAGATGAGTTAGCATATGTAACAAAGACCTGATAGTATATTTACGCGTTGAAATTGCTCTGTCGCATCCGGTCGTGGGTTCTTGTCCGGATGATGTAGTAAAGCAAGTCTCCTGTATGCTTGCTTTATCTCCACGTGGCTTGCCGTTGCAGAGATGCCCAGAGTCGCATAAGGGTTAAGAGTAGGTGGCGCCATGATTGAGGTTGGCTCTTGTGAAGCGACAGAGGAGCGTGAGAGTTAATGCGGGTTCACTATTAAAGCTCGCGACACTGCCGAAGTCGTCTAAGAACAAGCCCGATAGATTTTGTAGTGAAAGGGAAAGAGAATAAGGTATGCGCATTTATTGTGGCCACGGTGACGATTCATGAATCGCCCAAGCACTGAGGTGGTTTACCAAGGTGGCGTGCAGGCGGCGGCCCATGGCAGCAAGCCCAAGGCCAACGATGTCAATGTCTTTCGCCCAGGCGCTCGTCCACGTGCTGAGCGCTGAGCGCCATGACCGAGCTCTTCTGCCTGACGTCGGACGTCGGGCTTTCCTACCTATAACCACGGGTCGTGGCTCAGCATTCCCGTGACCATGGGCGTGTCGGTGGCCGTGTCTTGACTGACAACTCGGCGACTGAATGGGGAGTAGACCGTAGTCTCATGTACATGACAAAGGTATGTAGTTAGAAGATTGGATGAAGGTGGATGGAGGTGGATGGAGGTTGGAGGTTGTGGGAACGTTTCCCCGCGCCCCCACAGAAGCTCACGCCCTGACGCGTCGTCGCGTCGCCAAACAACTCCTCCACCAGCTTCAGCCCGCGACGAACGATCTATGAAGACACCCTCGTAGGGATCGACAAACGCCCACGCCATGCCCGCAATCCCGCTACCTTCCTCGGCGATGCGACAATGGTCTTGGGGAGCGGGCGACGCGTCTGTATCGCTCACCATACCGCCCGAGGGTAGCCAGACGCGCAGCAGACGAACTCGATCGTGTCGGCCCCGGCAGCTGCGAACCGACCTGTTGCAGCAGCTCGCAGCACACGTGTACATGGTTTCTCACCCGGTCGCCGTCGTCCAGTTTCTCGGACAGCACCAGCCACAAAGCCGCCATAGGGTGATACGGCGGAGGCTATCACGGGCAAAGTGGCACGGCGAAGGGACGCCGCTCTGGACGACTGCCAGACCATTACGGGACTGCTAGGTGCAGCCTTTGTCGACGAGCTGGTCGCCGCGTACCCCACGCCGTCGAATCTCGCTCCTTCTCCTTCTGATACCGCCACGCCTTCTGGGACAAGATCTGATTCTACTTCTGACGGCAACGACTTCAACCGAAACGACATGCGCCGCTACTGCGAGCTCTACACTCATGTTGCGGAACTGGTGCCCCCGGATTGGAGGCTTGGATGGCGCGTCCAGGTGGGTGGGAACTTCTGTGCGTTTCTGGGGAAGCCGGTACCTGCGAGCCCGTTTCCAAGGAAGATGCACATACACCGGGCCAAATGGATGAGATGCGCGCGGCTATGCACGCGCCTATGATAAGTCGGGCGAAGAGGAACATGGCCATTGCCTAGGGTGCCGTGATTGCGAGCAGAGGCAGCTGGCAATACGCAAAGGTGCGAGCTGCAGGCGACCAAGGAAATACAGACGGCCAGTATCAAAAAGTGATCTGAGGATGCTCCTGGAGAGGCCCCATGGTGTCGAAACACGACTAAAGGCGATTGGCCTAGTGATGAAGATGGTGTTTAGGATGAAAGGGCTGCTCTCCTCATGTCCACTCGTCAACACTATCGAATCGACTTGCTCATCCTCGTGGACACCAAGACTATTACAATGGTCGGAAGAGAAAATGTTGTTACACTATGCATACCCCTCTTGAGCGAGCTATCCAACCAAGGCCGCGACCTCTAGATCCACTTACGGAGTAATCTGTAGGGAGCACTTTCAAAGGTACCGCTGCCCTTTGCGAGCAATACGCTAAATACGAGCGTAGCGTCTAGATCTACCCAAAGAGTAGTCTGTATGCAGCATTCTAGAGGTGTCGCAAGTATACCTGCATCCTCCTATAAATAAAATCACGTTTACACTCGGACCGACTTGGCTCGCTTTCGCTCCCTGCGGAGCACTACCTCCCGTCAACACAAGCCAGCAAGAACAACAACCGTATCTCAGCCTCCTTTACGTCCTC
This sequence comes from Aplosporella prunicola CBS 121167, assembly GCF_010093885.1. NCBI lineage: Eukaryota > Fungi > Ascomycota > Dothideomycetes > Botryosphaeriales > Aplosporellaceae > Aplosporella > Aplosporella prunicola. The sequence goes on along the minus strand of NW_022983624.1, from coordinate 19,633 downwards.
ATCACAAAAGAAATGGCAACAGCTTCCGTAACTGTTGCATCTGCAACGACTTAACGGGGGCCATCGAAAGAGCCTTTGGCAACTGGAGACACACTCTTGAGAGGTTGAGGTGCCCGTAAGCGCTACATCGGCCTCATCTCCGGCAGTACACCCTATCTAGTACATCCTGCTTCCACCCTTTCATCCTTATTCCTTAAAGGAAATCACTCATTGTTGCAAAAACACGGACGAGTTGACAATGGGAGCAGTCCTGAGCCTCGACATTTTCGCCATGTCGATTAGTTTCGAAGGTTTGCCTGGGGAATTGTGCTCCTTGTCATGATCAACGCCCGCCGCAACCGCTCCAAGAACAGGTACATACAGCATGTATATGTTAGTATACTTGGCTGGCCTGTACAAATAAAAGTGAAACCGCTACTAGAATTTGGAGAATAACTAGCAGCGATCTTTCTACGTACAAAAGAAGCTGAGCAATGGGATGCTCGCTTAAGAATGTTAGGGATTGCAAGATATTCAAAACAAAACAAAGAAAACAGAACAGAAGTCAAGCTCCGCAACAGAATGGCCGTACATGGCCTAACACCGCTCCTGCTTATCCGCAAACTCAAACTTCAAACTCGATGGCGCGCTTCGTGCCCTTCTTGCCACCATTGGCCTTGGCGTCCTTCTCTTTCTTTTCTTCCTGATCCTTCTTAGCCTTGTCCACGATCTCCTTATTGGACTTCTTGATTTTCTCTCTCTCCGCCGGGGGAACAAGTTGATCCGCCATGCGGGCCCTTTCGGGATGCGTAGTCTTGCCGTGGGCCTTGTCGTTCAGTGCCTTCATGCCGTCATCGGTCTTGGCGTAATCCTTCTGCAGGACATCCTTGCTTTCGATGGCTACGCCGCCAATCGCAGGAATCAAGTTCGAGCATCCGATTTTGCCCTTCTTCGAATGATCGCACGGATCCTGGATTTGGATTGTATCACCGTTGTAGTTCGGTGGGAACGGGATTCTGTGGTATTCCGAATCTTCGACGGCAACGAACTTAGCCTTGCCCTGGGGGAGACTATTAAGATCCGTATTGTGATAACTCTCATATTGATAGACCAGAGCGCACTCCGCGCAGGAGCCAAGGTAGCCGTGCTTTATCTCCTTATCGGAGCAACTGTTCAAGCACTTGCGGAGGCTACGTATCGGTGTTAGCTTCCTTTCTCGTATAAGCCTTGGGAACGCTTACTTGTCTTCAGCTTTGACATAGCCATAGCCGAAAGAAAGGTCCTCCTTGGTTGTACTCCTGCCTTTGACCGAGGCCGCCATCCATACCTCTTTGCCCACCAAGAGTAGAGCCATAGTGTTTGGGCGCTTATCCTTGAGGTCGGACTTGGTAGCATAGTGAGCCATACGGATAAAGCCCTCCTTTGCAACCTGGACCACCTTCGCATTGGTGTCGAGGACCTCGACAGCATTCTTCGAGAATTCCATCATCGTGCTGAAAGTGTAGAATACTTGGTCTTTCACCTTCTTTTGCTTTACCTTCCCATCCACACCCTTAACCGTCGAGTCCATCTCATCAATGTATTGCATTTTGGGGCTGTAGTAGGTCAAGCCGAAATCATCCTCCAATTTAGTACCACTTGTGGCGGCGCTAAGTGCAACACTTGTAAATGCCGATAGGAAGAGGAGGGCTCGGGAGAGTAACATAGTTTAACGAGAGTGTGAAGTAGTAATGCAATGAAAGACTTGAGATCTGAATGAGTGTGTTGAATGAAAGACTCTGCTCCCAAAGACTTCTCTTATATGCGACTATTCGTCTGTTTCTGCCCCCAAGAAGGGTTCATAGACAGTATGGGGGCTGCGTTGCAACCCTTCAGCGCAATATCAAGAACAGCATTTGATGGCAGAGGATGCCGTAGCATCTAATCCGATACAGTAGGTGTGATAGTAAATCATAAGCTTCGGAGGGCCAACAAGGCAGAATCACCTCTTCCAATTATCACGCCGTAGTGGGTATAACCGCCCCCTCTACCAGCGACTGTGGGGTGCAACCGCAATCGTCTCCACTAATTGCCATGTTGCCTAGAGCTAACCGACCCCACTACCAACTGCGGCGTAGCGGCGCAGTTAGTACCTACTACAAACAACAATATAGCGGCGTAGTCAGTATTCGTTTCCAACAGAGGCGTAGAGGCGCAGTCAGTATCCACCAACAATAACAGCGTAGCGACATAGTCGTTGTCTACTGCGAAGGAGCTCGTCTCGGCCCTCTCGGGTACAGTGAAGCATGTAGCTATCGGCCAACCCGCTAAACCCGCCAACATTCGATCATAGTATAATTTGGGTAGATAGTGGGTCATACAGGCAGATCCCTATTTCATCAAAAAAAATCCAGCGAGTGCTGCGTGGTTTAGTATACTGGTCGTTACTTGTGCTTGTCGGCTAAATTTTTGTAGACCGCTTCCTTATCCGAACGAGCTCCTTCGAAGCAACAGTATAGAGGCGCAGTATCTACTATCTACAACGGCATAGCGGCGTGGTTGATGCTCTTATACTAAGACTTCTAGGTAAATATATAAAAGATAAAATTTATAACGTCCGTTACCGCGAACCGAGATCTACTATCTAGCGAGATAGAAGACGATATAATTAGTCCCTATAGAGTACTCCTTGTATAGCTCTAAGACTAAGTCCTATATATAGGTTAAAACGTCTTAGAGTATATATCGACTCTATATTTCTTAGCTAGTTATCTTCTTCTACTCTATATGATTTCTACTATCTCGCGTTACGGTATATCTTACTTTATATAGAGTAATAGACGTTAGATATATAATTTCCCTAAGCCTATTAATTATATAGCTAATACTTATATTTCTATTAAGCTAGATTTATTAATTAGAATACGCTTTATCTAGCTATAAGCTTAGGTCCTAGACATTACTAAATATATCCTTAAGCGTATATATCTCTTCTTTTACTCTATATAAGTATAAATACCTTATAAGCCGATAAATATTATTTATTAAATTAATAAATATAGAATAAAATAATATTAAACTAGTAATAGGTAGTAAAACTAAGAAATGTTTTAGAAGTATACTAACCCTACTAGAAGCTTATTATTCTAGCTATAGTAGAATATATATATATAAATCGTTAATACTTAGGTTTCTAATAGTACGCGCGTACCTTAGTCGTAACCTTTTCGTTTAGTTACGTAGGAAGGGGCTATTTCGGCTACAGGTCTATTTTTGCGATGCTGCCTACAGCTCCACTTTTGCGACGCGGCCCCCACAAGCTACCTTTATAAATAACTACCTCACAGCAGCTTATGTGTCTAGTACACTCTAACCTGCTTACTACCAATCCGCAGGGCCCGACAACATGGCTCCCATTACTGCATTGCCTTCTGAGCTTTTCCTCGAATCTATTCTCCCCAATATCTCTCGCCACGACCTTTGCAGCCTTGCTCTAACCTGCAAAAATCTCCGGGACATTGCACAAACTACCTTGTACCAATCTATCGATATCCGATGGAGCTTCACGATAGGATCGAAGTCTCCTCCTGTTCACAATTTGCTTAAAACACTCATCCGCCGCCCTGAGCTAGCGCTGTCAACACATCATGCTTGTTTTCAAACCGATTACCACCCAGTGGACCCTCGGATAGGGAATACTGCCCCAATCGACAAACGCCCTGGAAACGAACTTCTCCTACATGATACCAACGGGCTACCTAACGCCCAGGACTTGAAACTTCTCAAGCAGACCGTCGTAGATGCCGAACTTCCGCAGGTCGACGACTGGATAGAAGCATTAAGCAAAGGTTCCATCTCCGCTTCGATAGCCCTGATTGTTTCACGGCTGCTAAACGTCAAGACACTCGAAGTTAGCATTGTCTTGCAAAATCGGAGACGCGAACTTTACAGAACGCCCAAGGATCCATGGGGCCCATCAGATTCAGAGCCAGACTTTTTTGGTCTGATGCTCCGCCAAACAGTACTCGCGTCTCCGTCGGCCTATATCACTAGGTTCAAGGGTCTCGAACAGGTTCGCCTATTCACCGATATTGAGAGAGTCCTCGGTTGCCCTCGTATCGACCTAGATCAAGTGCTTCCTATCTTCTATGCGCCGCGCCTAAAGGTCGCCGACGTGAAGATCGACGACCCTATAGATGCACATCGTCGCCAATCTCCTTGGTCCACAGGCCAACCTCCACGAGGTTCTGACATGACCTCGCTCCGACTCCACAGAAGCTCTGTTAATGAGTTGACACTCTCTGCAATCCTCCCGGTCTTTCCTAACCTTACAACTTTTGAATTCGACTATGCGCGCACCTACGACACCATTGAGTCAGGCGATAAATCTATCACGCCAGGTTTCGACGGGACCATTATCAAGGAAGCCATTGAATCCTGTTCCTCGTCGCTCGAGAACCTCAGGATCTCTGTTCAAGCAACCCAGGATAGCGGGCCACTCAGACCTCACTTTGATTGGTGGCATCGTAGTTGTGGCGACATGCGGAGTTTTCCTGTATTGAGATCGCTCAGCATATCCATGGTCATGCTCTTGGGCTGGTACCCTAACCGTTTGCCAAGGCTTGCAGACGTATTGCCACGAAGCCTCGAAAAGCTCTGCATTGAAGACGACTGCCAGTTCCAGGAGATCGGATGGAACGATTTGCGGATTATCCGTGAGTTTAATCACTTCTTTCGGACACCTTGGACAGCTGTTACACCAAAGCTAAAGCTGGTGAGACTGGAATGCCCCGTGGCGTACTATGAATGGAATGAACCACAGCGAAGACAGTTCCAGGAACTATGCTCTAAAGAAGGCCTAGAGTGCGAAATCTGGAAGCACGAAATGGATAGCACTGAGAGTGAGAGGGAAGAAGAGTATGAGCAGAGACACGACAGCTCCGATGGAGATTAGTTGCTTTTTCGATGCTTTTCTCATTACGGTACGGGACCTGAATAGAGCTGAATGTTTCTGATCCTCATGTTTTCATTGTTCGCGACAAAACATCTTACAGCTTTGTTAATAAATCTGGAGCCTAGCATCTGGCTGTCTTTCAAAGCGGAACCGTAATTGTTTTCGTAATTCGGACACCACTTCTGTGGCTTCATTGCTTGATAGCACATACATTTTCTCGCATATTTCTGTGTACACAGATTGACCTAAGTTTAATTAAGAGCTGCTGCTCAAAAACGCTCGTCATCCATCAGCGACAGCAGCACGTCACGCCGTCACCCCCGTGAACAACGCCAACAGCGCCAGCTGCACCATCTCATTCCACACGAGTACTCATTTTGCCCATGTTAGCTAGAACATGTCGGTCAAAAGTTAGAAATAACTCACTGTACTCGCGCCACTGTGACACAACATCTCTTGTATAACAGTTACCATAACTCTCTAGCAAGCACTAACTATACGCATTTGTAATGTACAATATATTCCGACAATACCTACCTTTGTTCTGTATCGCAGTGTACCTGTTACCGTTATTATCTCTGTTTATACCGGTAATTGGGTGGCATATATCACAATAGTTGCAGCCAGGTTGATTTAGACTATATTAAGAGACAATAGCATTGTCCTAAGTATAGTTATAAGGTAACAGTAACGTCCGTTACCGCAAGTCATGACTCACTATCCAGCAAGATAGAGAAGGATATAAGCAGTCTCTATAGAAATATCTTTATCTAGCCAAATATGTATGTCTTCGATATGAGTAATAAAATACTTAGAGATAATAATCTAGCTTTAGGGATCCATATATTAGTATACATATACCTAAAACCTAATTGGATAAGTATTAAGCTCTGCACGCCTGGTACCCAATATCAAGCGAAATATGCTTTTACACAATACCATGTATTAACCCATGGCTCTCCATCACGAATACAACTTTCCAAACTTTAATTAGTCCGTTTGGGTTGATGATGACCGCGATTTATTTATGAAATACGGTTTAAACTACGAACCAGATTAAATCTAATTAACCTTACTCGGACTGGATTACTCCGAACATTGTTTCATGTCGTAGCGCCTCGATTTTGCCACGTAGCTATCGCAAACGTTTATGGTTCTGACGGCTAAAATCTCTGTGCGCCTACTGGTTGTAACGTTGCAGCTATGGCGTATGAGAAATGCGGAGTCCTTGGCGTTGCTCTGTATACGCTTGGCTGCTAAGCGCCGATGTTGACATGTAAATAGCTCTTATAAGCTCAGTAGTAGTCGGTTAACTTCTTGCTATTGCTGTCTAGGGTACCTAGTACTATTATAGATTGCTGACGAGTAGTACGTGTCTGTAGGCTACCATATTCGCTTCAACAAGTAAAGCTTCAAGTTCAACTGCTGCGTACCATTAATTTGCTTTTTACTTGGCATGTTTAGCGGCATCGGGCTGTCCTTGCGTAACAACCAACTAGAATGCTCCGGACGTTATACTGCATAAACGCCATCTGTTGGTTTCGTCACGCTTACATGCATGCTTTCAGCCCCCTTTTCTCAGCCGACGCCTTCTCGGTACTAGCTTGGTCATCCGAGCCTTCCCAAATCACAAGGCCCTACTATATTTATCACCTGGATTGCGCTTGTGCTTCAGCTCTTTTTTTTTGCTTTTTCTGTTCCTATTACAACTGTGTTGCTATATAAGTGTCGCCTCGCTCCTAGTTTCGCGGGAATACTTTTCCATTTTAATAAACTTCCCTTCCGCATATTCGGCATGGGGCAACAGCCTTCCTCCGATGGCGCTGTCACAGCAAGCTTTCGGTCATGTCTGACCACAGCAGTGGGCAGTGATGCAAAAGTAGCTTTTGCCGGCGACTTTCTGTACCAATTCACCGATGTTAAGCCTTACAATCTGGACATACCCGTCACGCCTGCCGCCGTAGCATATCCCGACAGTGCCGAGCAGGTAGCAGCGATCATTGCCTGCGCAGTCGATCACGGTCACAAAGTCCAGGCCAGGAGCGGCGGCCATAGTTTTGGGAACTACTGTAAGCACACGTTACCGTTCCACCGACTATACTCACACGACTCAGGCTTGGGCGGCGCGAACTCGTCGGCTGTGGTTATCGACATGAAGGAGTTCCAGCAGTTTTCCATGGACAAGGATACTTGGACTGCCACGGTGGGACCCGGAACTCTCCTTGGCGATCTTGATGAACGCTTGCATGCTGCAGGAAACCGGACAATCGCCCACGTAAGATTCCAGCCGCGCAGAAGATTAGTAGCTCGGCGTTAACGACGTCGATACAGGGTACATCGCCGCAGGTTGGTACAGGGGGCCACGCAACCATCGGAGGCCTGGGGTTGCAGTCCAGAGAGCTTGGCACGACGGCGGACCAGATGATGGAAGCTGAGGTGGTGCTGGCGAACTCGTCCATCGTCAGGGCCTCGGCCACGGAGAATTCGGATCTCTTCTTTGCCATCCGTGGCGCAGGCGCTAGCTTCGGCGTCGTAACAGAGTTCAAGTTCCGCACGGCACCCGAGCCTGGTTCCCTGGTCCTTTTCAAATACAACGTTACACTCGGCACGGGCGCTGTGCTCGCAGATGCTTTCAAGGCCTGGAACCGGCTTGTCTCCAAGCCTGATCTCTCCCGCAAATTCTCCTCCACTCTTACCGTCTTTCCCGGAATTCTCAGCGTCTCGGGTGCTTTCTTCGGCGGAAAGCCTGAGTTTGACGCGCTCAACCCCCACGCCGCCCTGCCTGATGTCACCAACTTGAACATTTCGGTGACGGGCTCTTTTGTAGGCGCCGTGGGTGAGTGGGCGGACGACTTTGGGCAGCAAATCGCGGGCAGCATCCCGGCCGCCTTCTACGCCAAGTCACTGCAATTCTCCCCGTCGACGCTCATGACCGACGAGGCGGCCGACGCGCTTTTTGCTTACCTCGACGGCGCTGACATTGCGTATTTTATCATCTTCAACCTCGTCGGCGGCAAAATCAACGACATTCCCTTGTCCGACGCTGCCTATGCGCATCGCGACTCGATCTATCAGATGCAGAGCTACGCGATCGACCTGAAGCCTCCTGTCTCGCAGAAGACGCGGGATTTCCTGGATCGCATCAACGAGGTAGTTGAGGAACACGTCCCTGGGGTACACGGCGCGTATCCGGGCTACGTTGATCCGGCGCTGCCGGAGGCGCAGCAGCAGTATTGGGGAGCGAATCTTGAGCGGTTGGAGAGGATCAAGGCGGAAATTGACCCGACGGATTTGTTCCATAACCCGCAGAGCGTAAGGCCGGGAAAGTAGATGAGAGATGAGATTGTTATCATTAGTTATCAGCCCTAATCTATATTTAAGTTGCATCAATGACGCGCAGCGTGATTGGCCGGGACTTCATCGGTGGGAGCTGCATCCCCAAGGAAGTTCCAATTGACTTTCCCCGCCGACCCTCTTCCCTTCTTCCCACTTCACTATGGACGAGTCCCAAATCTCTCTTGGTGAATCACTCGATCCTCGGCCAAATCAGCCCTTTCACCAGCTGCCGCCGCCCGACCAGCACCCGCCGCCGCCCCAAGCCACCCAGCCAACAAACCAGGGCCGCAAAGCATCGCGACTACACCAGCGATCATGCATCACCTGCCGCCGCCGCAAGGTCCGCTGTGACAAGAACAAGCCGTGTCACAACTGCGCCAAAGCCCGCATCGAATGCGTCTTCCCCCAGCCAGGCAATGCCGGTGACCGCTCGCAAGCCGCCGACCCCGAGCTGCTCAACCGCCTGCAAGGCCTGGAATCGGTCCTCAAGACCCTGATATCTTGCATTGGCGAGGACCGCATCAATGATGCCCTCCGCCGCGACCCGAATGACCCGGCGCCTTCCCACTTGACCGGACTTCAAACCGCTCCTCCCCCCTCCGAATTGCGATCGCCTCCACCACCACCGCCACCAGAGCCTGCCAGCCACCACAGTGGTCCTGCGCAACCAAACACTCCTTTCTGGACAAGCGGCCCATCTCCTGGCAATGAAGCCAGGCCCACCGAGCCCACGTCGTGGACACCGTATGGGAAGGCATCGGGGAAGTTGGTCAAGGATGGTGGGCGCGACACATATATCAGCGGCACCTTCTGGGAATCGTTGCACGCAGGGGTGAGTGGCTGTGTCCCTCTAATACGCATGTAGGCGCTCATTGACCAGCGGTCGTGCGTCCCAGGTTGAAGATGTGCGAGAGCTCATGGAGAACTCGGAATACGGTGCCGACTATGACACCCCTTCACCCGTGAACTCGCCCCACGGCGCTGAGTTCTTGTTCGAAGGCGCCTTCCAGCACCTAGATCTCTACGCCATGCACCCCCCTCAGCATCTTCGATTCAGGGCGTGGGAATTGTTTAAGGAAAACGTTCATCCAGTAGCGACCGTGCTGCATATTCCCTCTGTCGAACCCGCCATCCTGGAGGCCATGACAACATTTCAGAACGTGTCCAGTCCCATGCAGGTGCTGATGTTCGTCGTATACTACGGTGCTGTGACCAGCCTGCCCTCCGACGAATGCCAGAGTGTGTTTGGAGAGAAGCAGAGCGTGTTATTCGCTAGATACCGACTTGGCTTACAACACGCATTCTCGAGGGCGAAGCTTATGCAGACGGACGACTTCCTTGTGCTCGGATCATTTGTTTTGTTCCTCGTCTTGCTTCGCCACCACGATCCGAGGTTGTCGTGGAACCTGACAGGATTGGCAGTTCGCCTCTTGGAGTCTCTGGGAATGCACCGCGATGGAAGCTCGCTAAATCTCTCCAAATTCGATGCGGAGATGCGGCGAAGGCTCTGGTGGAACCTGTGCGTTTTGGACACTCCAGCCTCGGAAGACCGCTCCTGCACCCCAACCATGTAAGGAAAACCACAACGAGCTCCTGCTACCTACCAAGGATGCGGCCTAGCTGACCTGATACTTTAGACTGGAGATGAGCAGCTTCGACGCCAGTCTGCCTCTCAACCTAAACGATAGCGATCTCGATCCCAACATGACAGATTACCCTCCCGAGTCAGGGGAACTGACCGACATATGTCTCACTTTGTTGCGCTGTACGCTTACAAATATGTGGCGGACTATGATCGATACGAGGAGACTTGTGGGGAACCCCGGCAAAAGCTTCGCTTCTCTGACCATGGCCGAGAAGCACGTGTGGTTGAGCGAGCAGCAACAAGAGCTTCAACAAAGATTCATTGCTGACTCTTCAAGTGTGAATCCTTTACATTGGGTATGTTGTCTCAGAATGAGCTTTCGTTCATTTAGTTAACATTGCCCCTAGGTGGTGGCGACGCTCGTACGATCCATCGTATGCAACCTCCGCCTATTCGTCTATAACCCACTTCGACCGGACGTAACGCTGAGTGAAGAAGCCCGGGATAAAGTCTTCATCACCGCCATAGAGTGCATCGAGCTGTCCCATCGACTCCGGACCGACGTTCGAGCGAGGAAATGGGCTTGGCTCCTCAACGGCTACCATGAATGGTTCGCACTTACCATTGTGCTGATGGAGCTATGCAGAAAACCAGTGGGCAAGAACGTCGACCGAGCTTGGCGAATTGTCGAGCAAAGCGTGGTTCTCCGATGGGAATCGCCCGTTGACCACCGCGGATCCCATCAGTGGCGTTCCATTATGCTAGCCATAGACAAGGCGCGCGCAGGACGGCGAAAGGTCCTTCAACGTCCCGCAACTGCACCTCTCCACCACTCAGCCTCTTCATCTCTTAACCAGCAACAAGTCCCGCAGACGCCTCAAACTTACCCAGCAAGCATACTCCCGTCTCCGGCATTGCTCAGCTTGACAAACATGCCCACTCCCGGCCTACTGCACTCTGAACAAACGCCACCAATGGACCTTGGATTGCAGACGGAACTACCGAGGTTGCTATCGCCGTTGCAGGACCTTGGCCATCTCTCAGGCGTGGATATGGACGCCTATATGTTTGATGTGGACGCTTTTAACCAGCAGATTTTAAGAGACGACCAATCTGGTATGATGAATTGGGGAGAGCCGGGAACAGATTTTGAGCATGAGTAGATCCCGGGTTTACGTAGTAATGCATTTTCATGGCGTTATCTGAGGGGCCGGCATACGTTTTTAGTACATGAATGAGTGGGGTTATCGAGTGGGGACCGGGGCTTAGCATAGGGCTGCTCCGGAGGAGTCTTACTTAGGACTAGGGGCGTAACTATTACTTAATTTATCGAGGGTCGGAGACGAATTAGATCCCATTACTCAGGTATGTACGTAGCTGTAGCATCAGGCTTTATGCGTATCTTAAATCCACATATCTAAACTCAAAGAAACCTAGTATATTCCTACTCCAGCCTACAAAGACTCAAAACAAACAACAAAAATCGAAACCGAAACGCCCAACAACCACACAACTATACACTCCCTTTACAATACCATCAGAGATCTTCGTCCTCCATCCCCATCATCCTTCTCCTGTACTCCGTATCTACACTCGCCAAACTCTCGTTACCCAAGGCTCTCATTCTGTACTCCGTATTCGTACTTTCCTCATCACTTCCCAACTGCCTTCTGTAGTCGGTATCCATACTTTCGACGTCACTCCCCGCCTTCTTACCGTCGCTCTCTTCGCTTCTCGTCCGAGAAATCTCTCTCCTCTGCCTAAGCGGCAACTCCTCGGTGCTGATGAAGCCACCCAAAGCCTCGCCCTCCTGCACCCTCTTGTATCCCTTACCTTCGAAAATCTCATCAATCTCCTCCAAGCTCTTCCCCTTTGTTTCGACGAAGAGCCAGATGATGATGACGAGGATGACAATGTTCCACGCGCCGTTCATCGCGTAGTATTTCCAAGACAGCTTTTCGATCGCTGTAGGCGTCATGTAGAGGTTGATGAAGCCGACCAGGTAGCCGGCGGCTTGGCCTGTAGACACGCCCTTTGCGCGCTGCGAGTACCGCAGGACTTCGGGGGGATAGGTGTATGCGAGGATCATCCTGGGGTGGGGTTGTGTTAGTTGCTTTTCTGACGTGAGCTACAAGGGAATCACGTACCAGCTGCAGCTTGCGCCGAGGAGGAAAACAGCGACGATTAGTATGGCCCCGACGCCAAACGATGCGTTGCCTGTCGCATCGGCACCGTAGACGAGGCCGGAGAGAATCGCGAAGCAGACTGACATGAGCGTGGTGCCCCAGACTATATCGGTTAGCTCGAGCACTTGCAAAAGGCAGAAGCGGAAAACACACTAAGTGAGGTCTTCCGCCCAAACTTCTCGATGGTAAAGGCGCCGATTGCCGTCGCGGCAATGTTCCAGATGAGGAGACCAAGGTTTACGAGGAGGGTTTTCCGAGTCTCGGTAATACCGGCAGAGATGATAATGTAGGAGGAGAAGTAGCTGTAGAGTATGGTTAGTTTTGGCCTGATTTAGTTTGAGAGTAGGACATCTTACAGAATCATGTTACCGCCCACAATTTGGTAGAAGACGTTTGTCAAAACGCAGATAGCAAAGCGACGGAGGTTAGACGCTGCGAAAGAAAGTTTGGTAAGTTAAGAAATGGTTGGACAAGAGTAAGGCGATCACTCACCAGGTGTAATCAAAGTCAACCAGCCTCCCTCAGTGCCTCGCTGTTTATCCGCATCAATCGTAGTGCGCATCTCCGCAAACTCGGCTTTCACAGCGGGATCATCCCGGACGCCGTTCCCGTGCAGATGAACTAAAATTTCAAAGGCCTCGTTCAGCCGCCCCTTGGATACTAGCCAGCGGGGACTTTCATCAACAAAAGGAAGGAGGGCGAGACAGAAGATTGAAGGGACCATTTCTCCCTATTTCCTGTTATCAGCTTTCCGTTTATTTCCGTGTCAGACTTTGCAAAGAAATGTTAACGTACCAGGATAGGACCCCTCCACGCCCAATTACTGTCGATGTCGTAGACGCCGAGGATGATACCACCGACAGCGAATGCAGCAACGGGTACCATGACCATAACTGTATTTCCAAGTATACCACGCATTTTAGGAGATGCCATTTCCATGACGTAAGTAGGGGCGATAGCGCCGTTGATTTCAGAAGCCATGCCGACGAAGAAACGACCAATGACGAACTGGGCCTCTTGAAGGGTATTAGTGTTTGTTTGACTTGTCCATGTTGTTGATGGAGGGGGAAATAAAACTTACCTGCCGCCGCCGAGGCTTGCAGGATAGCGCCCAAAATGATGAGGAAGGAGCCGGCAGCCAGGCCAGCTTTGCGACCCCATCTATCGACGATCAAACTCACGAGCGGACTCGCGGCAATGCATCCGGCGTTGATGATGGCGGAGTTAAGGCCGATAAGGGAGTTGTCCAATTTAAAGTCTAAATTGCGTTAGCTCGGTATTCCTTCAGGATAAGAAACCCCTTACGTTCGATATAAGACGGTATCATGTTGAGATTGTTGATCAAACTGCCATCGTAGGCCAAAATGGAGATGTTGAACCCCGCACATAGCAAAATGAGCGTGTACGAAATCGTTGGCGAGAACCGCGTCATTGCCATGTCGACTTCCTCAAAGTGTCAAAAGAGAGTGTGGATGAAAACAAAGCGAAGGATGAAAACAAGGAGAAGAAATCGCAATCGTAGGGCTGCGATAAGTTGCGTGGTTTGGGGGAATTTTGTCGGATGCTGTGTTCCCTGTGGCTACCTTATAGTGCGGGTGTGGCTGGTGCGCTAGCAGAAGGGACAGGAGGCCACGGTCATATTCGCACCCTCTCCGAGACTCCGAAGCGGAGGGGAAGGTAAGACTGCACCCTAGACTGGCCCAGCAGACCCTTTCTTGCCTTGGCAACGGCTTGTGCGTCTCGATGAGGCGGTGCAGCAGAGGCAGTGTGATGCCCAAAATAAACAGTGCCATGTCGATACGGGGACGATGTAGCTAAAACGATACCTACAAGCTTGGCATTTCTTCATCTCCACTCACATTCTGCCACTTGCAGCGGGATGTCCCCACACTGATGCGACAGACCCTGCAGGCGTGCGACGCAGTACGAAGTTAATTGTAGGCATGCGCGCCAGGGTGTCCTCGGTCCGGCTCGGGAAACCCTCCGACGACTCTGGCTTTGCTAGTTTCTGCCACCGCAAACTAAGAGACACTGCGACTGATGTGTCTCGAATTAACGGCCTTAAGCTAAAGAATCCTTCCTCCAGTATGCTGTGCAAAAGGGAAAACGCATTGGTACAGATATCGATGGTTGGTGGCTCGGACGCTCAGCCCGACGTCTTTCTCTCACCACCTCGGAGTGCTCGGACCTCAGCGCGAAAGTGGGTCTCGGTGTTCTCGGTGCGGGAGCGCGAGCTCCACTTTCAGCCCTACGATAGGGAATGCTCCTGACTCGCCGCAGTTATAGATCAACGGTGTCCAGTCCATATGATCACTTTCACCGCCATAACACAGAACAGCTTCTGGGGAACTTTCCATCTTCTTCTTTTCGTTTTGCTCCGTCTTGGGACCCATCAAACTAACCATGTCGTCCCTGCTGGATATCGCACGGGTTTTGAAAATCACGGTGCAGGACCCTATGGTCTATTCGTTGTGGTGCACTATTTTCACTGCGATGATCCTTTTGCCTTTGTTTATTCCGTCATTTCGGGTGCCTAAGCTGCCGGGTCTTCCAATTGTTTTGGAGGAGGAAATCCCGAACAAGAAGTTGAGGGTTGAGAAATACCTGACAGATACAAGAAATCTCTTGGTATATGGGTATAAGAAGGTACGCCGTGAATGGCTATAGTACGTCGACTTGGCTGACTTTGTTCTAGTTCAAAGATCAGATCTTTGGGATCACTACTACTGAAGGTATATTTTTCATGTACTTCTATTTCGATTCACTGAACCGGCATTAATTGAGTATTAGGTACAACACTGGTTCTTCCTTTGAAGTTTCTCGATGACCTCAAAGGCCACAAATCATTGAGCTTCACAGCTGTCTTGGAAGAAGAGGTAAGTTAATCACCAATCCACCGCATGCCATAACAAATGCTAACATCGCCCAGTTCACGCTGAAGACCTACACCAAACTGGGTAACCTAACGGATGCTCAAATCAAAATCGTCACCAAAGACCTAAACTCTACTCTCCGTACGTTCTCCATCCAGTAGCCCCACTATTCGCTAACAGTCCCAGCCCAATACACGCCAGTGATCCACGAACTGATCCGCGAGCACTGGCCTGTTGGAAATTTCACCAGTACGAATTTGTTCTCCACATCCTTTATTCTCTCTCGACTAACACTCCGCAGATCCCACTCCAATAAAACTCTACCCTCAAATCAACGAACTAGTCTCCCGCGTCTGCGCCCGCTTCTTCCTTGGCGCACACGCAGCCAACGACCCCCGTTGGATCAGCATCGCACAGATCTACATCCAATCCGCATTCGAATGGACTGGCAGCCTAAAAGCATGGCCGAAAAGCCTCCGGCCCCTAGTGCACCCCTTCGTCCGAGGCCGCAACTCCATGGTACAACAGTTCAACACCGGAAAATCCATCGTCGCCGAGACCCTCGCTAAGAAGAAGGAAAACGGGAACGAGCACCTCAGCAACCCGCCTTCTTTGCTTGATCTGCTTACCTCTGGTGAGCTGGCAAGGGATGTCGACAATGTGGAGGGGATGGCGATCGTGCAGATGAATCTTTGCGTTGCAGCGATTCAGAGTATGGCAGCCCAGATTATGCAGTGCGTAATTAACCTGTCGATATACGATGAGTATGTGCCGGGGTTAAGGGAGGAGGTTGAGAGCGCACTGAATGCGTCGGGAGGGAAAATGGATCGAGCGGCGTTGCAGAAGCTGTGGAAATTGGACAGCTTTATGAAGGAGACGGGGAGGCATGATACGCTGGATTTGAGTAAGTTTGAGTTTTTGTTTCACTCCTTCGACTCTTTTTCACTCCTGCTTTTGGAGCGGAGCGGCAAAGGGAATACATTGGCTAATGTCATCACAGTGGGCTTTCAGCGCAAAGTCCAAGAACCATTGACAATGTCAAATGGCATGCACATCCCCGTCGGTGCTCGCATTGTCCTCCCTACCGGCGCCATCAACATGGATTCCAACTACTACGACCACCCGGCTCAATTCGACGGCCTCCGCTTCTACCGGCGGCGCATTGCGAGCGAAACTGAGCAGAACAAACACCAGTTCGTTTCGGTTGGAAAGACCGATTTGGCTTGGGGATATGGTAGACATGCTTGTCCTGGTAGGTTTATCGCTGAGGTCGCGATGAAGCTGGTGTTGGTCGAGTTTTTGGTGAAGTATGAGATTGAGCCGCCAGTGGTGGGGGCGAGGCCGACGTATGTGGAACACGAGGGTGTGGTAAGTGATGATTCGTCTGTACTGTGATGGACGGCTGGGCTAATTGTAATACAGAGTGCACCGGATCCGGAGTGGGAGCTTCTTTTGACAAATAGGAAGTCACGCACTTTCAGCCTCCCTCCCCAGATCAACGTTGTTCCCGCTTGATCAAGGTATGATTTGGCGTAATACTGCAGGTTGGCCGGTCTTGTGTAAAAGAAGTGATAGTGGATTTTGTGGAGGAATTTTTCTAGGAGTTAGATGATTAAATTTCACTGTGTTTATTAGAATCTGTCTTTGTTGATTCCGTAGATAATGATGGGTTTAGTGTCTTTGTTACTAGACACCTTGGAATTGGGGTTGGATTTCGGTCGATAGACAAAACCTGAATAAAACTTCAAATATGGCAAACAGGCGCGTTTGGCAGTCAACACTACACTACATAAGTCCTTGCTGCGAAATCCCGTAACGAGGGCTGGCCCTTTTATACGTGTTTGATAAAATCAAACAACACCACAAATATTTGCTATTCCAAACATGCTATTTTCGCAAACTTTAACAGTTTGAACTCTAAGTTACTTAGAGGAAATATCTCGAATTGTCTAGTTAACTTTAATTCCAAAATGCGTCTCCCCAAAGAAATCATCCACCCGAAAAAAATTGTCTCTCATAAGGTAAAGGTTTTCAAACGACTGCATTTGATTCTTCGGAACACTCGCCATGCAATGTTTCGAAGGCTTCTGTTAGTACTAGACCCAGGTTACCCGCGAGAATATCTTCGGCGTCCACAATCCGATCGTTGCAATTGCATACACCGCTTTTCGATATGACGTCCTAGTTCATTCGGTCTCTCGGGACAGATGCGAAGCGAAACAACCGATGCTACGAAGCCCAAAATCGGTGACGATGGCGACTCGATTTAACTTTCATCGGCCAACCAGTGCTACCGAAATTTTTCGCGTGTGGTGGCCGAGAACAAGCTAGGCCGGCCGTTGCCCACAGCGTTCGGTGTCAGCGGGCGAAGGTCCGAAGGCGGGCGGCAAGCCAGACATATTGCCATGCCCAGCCAACACCTTATTTGCTAATTGCCCTTGTATTTCGAAACTCCCAGGACGAACACGACAAGCTGAAACAACATCTGTTACCTCATGGCATCATCTACCCAATCCGAACCCAAAGCGCTCCCTAAAGCAGCGGGTCCAAGCAAATGGAGAATCACTGCGCTGCTTTCTGCGCTCTTTGTAAGTAACGCCTTGCCCTGTAGATGCACATATGAGGAGATGTAGTTGTTGCTGACGGGATCAACGCTAGCTTTCTTTATTCGTCGCTGCCCTCGATAGCACCGTCGTTGCGACAGCTGTGCCTGTAATGGCCCACGAACTTGGCTCCGGCCTCGGCTACACCTGGATCGGTGGCTCGTTTCTTCTGGCCAGCTCTATAGCCTCGCCAATCTGGGGCATATTGTCTGATATCTGGGGCCGCAAACCCGTGCTCCTGGTCGCTATTACCATCTTCTTCGTCTCCTCCATCATTTGCGCCGTTGCGAAGAACATTATAACTCTCATAGTCGGAAGAGCGCTACAAGGTGTCTCTGGGGTTGGGCTGATCCTCTTGACTTACGTGGTCATCTCGGATGTGTTTAGTATGAGGTGAGTTAGTGGTTCTCCGATTTTTGATCTGCACTAACACCCTTCCAGACGTAGAAGCTTGTTCCTCGGATTGAGCCAGTGCGTGTGGGCGGTCGCTGGAGGCATTGGTCCCATCATCGGAGGTATCTTTGCCTCTCTCACCTCCTGGCGATGGTGTTGTAAGTTTTCGCCTCATACTCCCCGAACGGATAATACTCACACCTTCAGTTTGGATCAACCTCCCTATAAGCGGCATAGCCTTTGTTCTCATCTTCTTTTCTCTCGATGTCAAGCACACCAAGACCGACTTCATCGAAGGCATGAGAGCTATAGACTGGCTCGGCATCTTCACCTTTACCGCCGCGACACTTATGATTCTGCTTGGCCTCGAATTTGGTGGAGAAATATTCCCCTGGAACTCACCCAAAGTGGTGGTGTTGATCGTCGTAGGCTGTCTCATGATCTTCGCATTTATCTACAGCGAGATGAAAGCGAAGTTACCGCTGCTGCCCATGTCAATTTTTATAAACCCTTCCAACCTCGCTACACTGTTGGTTAGCTTGTCACACGGCCTGGTACGTATACTTTCGAAATCAGAGCTTACAACCCAAAGCACAATCTATCTAACCAACTCTACAGACCTTTATGTCCATCGAGTACTACCTGCCATTGTATTTCCAAGCTGTAAAAGAGGACACGCCAATTCAGTCCGGCCTCCATGTTCTCGCCCTCGCCCTCTCGACTGCCATTACTAGCGTAACCGCCGGCCTTCTTATGCACCGTACAGGCCGCTTTCGGGAGTTAATCTGGGCAGGAACCTTAATCCTATGCTTAGGCTCCGGGCTACTGATAATGCTAGACGAATCCAGCAGCACCGTCACGGCTGTCGGACTTCAAGTCCTCTTCGGCGTTGGCTCTGGCCTCCTTTTTGAACCTCCCCTTATCGCGATCCAAGCGCATGTCTCACCGAGAGACATAACTTCTGCTACCTCTACTATAGCTTTCGTCCGAAGCTCTGCGCTTGCTCTCTCCGTTATCATCAACGGAATCATTTTCTCGACCTCAATGTCGCATCAATCGAGCTTCCTCGCCGCCTCTGGGATCCCTGCTTCCACACTTGAATTACTCTCGGGCAATGAGGCGGCAGCAAACGTAATGATCACGCAGACAATGACCGATCCGACGTTAATCTTGGCGGTGAAAAAGGCGTTTGCGCACGGAATTAGGGATATGTTCATTGCTAGTACCGCGTTTTCTGGTCTTGGGCTAGTTGCTGGTTGGTTTGTAAAGCATGCGGAGTTAAGCAAGGTGCATATAGAAACAGTAACAGGGCTTAAGGGTACGGAGAAGAGGGAAGAGGGTCCGAGAATAGATTTAGAAGCGTAACTCGAATACGCATCGGTTTAGAGCTAAACTAGCTCGGGTTTCTAATTAAATATAAAAGTCTAATTATAGTTTAATATAGAGTAGGTATAGTGTTGCAATTACAAGATGTCGGAGCGTAAAATAACTGCTACTGTTACGGTATATAGTCCTAGCAGCGACAGCAGCATGCAGAGCGAATTTATAGCGGATTAAAAATAGGTATAGTCGATAGCAGCAGGTAGCACGACTACAGCAGCGCGTCTATAATTAATTAAGTTAAGTCGTATTTATTTACCCTGACCTATCGCCCTAACATTCACTTAACATTTGTTGCACCCCAACGGCGCCACCCCCGAATTAGCGGCCTTTTTGCCAAATTCGACAGCCAATTAAGGAGATAT
>NW_022983623.1:1824-26781 GCF_010093885.1 Aplosporella prunicola CBS 121167 | reverse complement strand
CTTGCAGTGGATAAACGTGTGGTGTAAGGGGTAAGGCTGTAGTGTAACAACTGACTGTAATAAGGCTGAAAAAACGAGAGTTACCGGAGTGATCCTGGCTGACACTAACCTTTCTGTTTAATTTGCTTCATAGCCGCAGCTTACTCCGTGGCTTTTTCTTCGATTTTCTCTCTCCGGACCCTGTGCTCATCATTACCACGGATTACTTCTTGCCGTCGGCCTCTGCTGGCCTCGGTTCGCGGCGCTCTATTCGCGATTAGATCACTCTGGGGTTTGTTCTTCGACTAGCTTTTCATTTTTTGGCCTCTCGGGTGAGAGATCTATTCTTGACACTGCGTTACTGCATGCTGACGGCGCCTTGGATGGAGAGACTGGCCATTATACGGCTAATTTGAAAGCACACGCCTAGCGCATTGTTATATGCCTCCACCACTGCCACGTGAGATGCTGCGGGTACATGATTAACATGATTAAGGGGCTTGGTAGTGCCTGTGCTCTGGATCAACCGACTGATGCTAGAAATGCCGGCTTTTCTTTTTTTTTTTTAACGCGCAGTCACGACAACTCGCCTTTTCCAACTGCAATTCCCTTATTCTTATGTTATTTTTATGTTTTTACTTGAGTTCCAGTGCTTAAATTCAACCATCAAACGCTTGAGTGAAGGCAGTCCTAATTTCAAAGATGGACGGTACTAAAATAAAGCATCAATCTTTATAACCGTTGACAGCTTGGCCATCCCTAATAAAATCTTCAATCCACCCGATAGTCATCCTGTCATTAATTAATAATTTGACTCAGTCAATAACGAAGATTACACTCACATGCTTCTTTTTGTATCAGCGAAGACCTCGTGATCACCTACAAGGTGCTGCTTGTACCACGGATCCTGCTTCATGCGTTTATAGTCCTTGATGGATTCGAAAATAACTTGGCTAAAGTAGTCGAAGTCGGCGACAATACACATCTGAGGGTCGAACAGCTCGCTCATCAAGGCGCGAGTGGAGCTTTGGTTATGAATCTTTTTGCTTTGTCAGTGAAAATGTCAAGCGTGCCATCCTCAAAAGAGGAGTTGTACCTGTGTCCATCGCTTGATTCCGTACTTAACCATCAAGTCTTTAGTCATGGGTGCCGAGACGTTGACCATGTGGTTGCGATAGTCTTCCTCGCTCATGCCTGGCTTGCGGTATCCGCAGATGGTGAGGCAGAGGTACTTGCCCTTGGTTGGACTGGTCGGCGTATTGATGTCGAGCTCGATGGATGAAGCCATGTTGGAGGCAAGAGTAAAACAAATCTACTTTATCGACGGGTCGCAATATCGTAAACGCTTCTTTTCCAAATGGTCCTCAGTATGTTTTATGACACTGTCCTTCCAGGCGAGTGTGATATCTGGATTGAAGAGCATTTCCCGGCGCATATCACCGGAACACGCCTTCAAAATTTGCGCAAAGCCTCCAGGATCTCGCATTTGACCAAGCAAAATGCGATGGAGGTGATGCCGTTGCGTTCATCCGGCGGAGCAGCCACACACGCGTACAGGTCTCCGTCGTCAATATTTAGAGGTATCTTTGTATCTCCGCCGAAAAGGTCCAGAGACGGTGTCGTGCCTACCACGTCAGCCGCGCGAAAATTCACGTGAACAAGATGCCACCAAAGTCGTCTTCGCATCTCTGTTTCGAATGGAGACAGCCCGAAGTTTGCGCCATCCCGGTGTCAGTTGTTTCCGAGTCAGAATCGTTAGTCTTCCGACGGATCAAGCTTTGCGCCATACGCCTTCGCCATTCTTCATATTGTGTCAGTTTGCATGGAGGCCTTCTCTGGGAGGGGTTGTTCTTTTTCACTTCCCGCGCACAGGTGGGAGTGGGACGAAGCTGCATGGCTTCTCTGTCTTGTCGCAATTGGAACAGCTGGGCGTGCGCCGGTCGCATTTGACCTTGCGCTGCCGACAGGCCAAACAGGAGAAGCCTTTAAGTGGCTCTATCACCAGCGATGGAGGCATATCTGTCATCGACAGAGAGATGGTTGTGGGATGGAGAGCGATGAACGATCGGCACGGAAAGGTGGCGGGAGCTGACTAAGCCGATGCGCTAACCCGTTTCGAGCTGCATCACAACATGAAAGATAAAGCACTGCAAGAATTATTTTACTACAAGTTTACATAGCTATTCGTCGTTGAGTTTGTCACCGAGAGACTAGAGAGGAAGGTCTTCTTTTCTTAAGAACCAACACTGTTTCTTTCAAGGGGCCGAATTTCAAATTAGGGAGTTATACAGCGTTCCGTCACCATGAACCAAGATGCACCGCCTAGCTAGACAAATAAGAATATAAGCAGTCCCCATGGCATGCTTCTTCTCCAGTCAGTTGTTTGTGTCCTCTATATAATCAAGGAGATTTCCAGGCGTATACATACCTACAAGCACCTCGAATAGGCTTTACTTCTACTCTATTCAAGGGTTATTATCTCGTTACGGGATGAATCTCGCTTGGTAGGGGTGGAAGTTACAAGTTACAAAGCCACCTGATTTGCCGGCTAAATGTTTGTCGCACAAGAAAACTCGTTTTACACACCAGCATGTGCGGGGTAAGTAAGCGGCAAGCGAGACAATATAAGATGCAGGCTCCCACCCACTAAGACACATTGCTGCCGAATCATTCTGGAACTTTCATATCATGACTTCGACACAGCTCCCCAACGGAAGCTCGCGCTTGATCGATCGTGTCAGCGATGTGTTGCAAGACGCTATCAATCACCAGCTGCCAGATAATTCTAAGTGAACCTGGGGGAGATTTCATACCCTAGATCCCTCACAAGACCTGTCGACATTTTTCATGGAAGGGCCTCTAAGTGAGGGCGAGCATTTTAAGAATGCTAAAGTTCTTGTTCGTGAATGGTGTCAGTTAATCACTGATCCCCATGGACATTTGGAGCGCCTAGATGATTCAATCGGGAAGCGACTGGATTTCCGCCTGAAAGATATCAGCGACATCCCAGAGAACCTGGTAAATCAAGCTTTGGGACTCCTCAAGAGAATACCGACAAGTGTGTATCAGCCCCACAGTATATCCAATGACTCGGCGCTTAACCGTCTCGATACCGGATTTCTCGCTGCCGAACCTAGCTGTAGGACCTTGGAGAGTCTTAAGGTAGCACACTTCGTGGACTTGAACTCGATTAAGATGGCGCTCAAGGTCTTTATAGCAGTTAAGAGGAACCTGGAGAAAAGAGAAGGTTATGCGGGAACCGATTTTGAGACGTATATTGCTTTTATTGCCGAATTACTTAGGACGACATTTGAAATTGCCAAAGAGACCTGGACCAGGACAGGGCGACTATTCGTACTAAGAGTGTTCTTATGGCAAGCTTAGCTGCGCTGTACAGTGTTGCATCGGTGGTATGTCCTGCTCATCAATATCAACTGGGGCAGCAGCATAGAGCGCAACTCGTCAATCAGCTCAACGGGACGTCAACTGAAACGCCTTGAGAAGTATTTTAATGCTTCATCGTCAGATCTAGGGGCTATTACACTTTCTCCGTACATGTGCAAATGGTCTTTCGAGCTTCTACGGACGAACCGCGCAGCAACAGGCCTGGACCTCAATCATTTCATCTCCGTATACCAGTACACGTTTGGGGATCTACCTGCTCGCTGCATTGTCAATCTTGATGGATCCACCTCTCAATGCTCTGGAAAGTCCCCTGCTCAGTGCCGAAGATTCACTGGGGCGCGGATAGAGGACCAGTCTTCACATTCCGCAACCTGCGATAGATCATGTCAGAGGCTCTACTGGGGGCCCGCGCAGTATGCCTTGATCAAGCCAAAAATGGCCTTTTGAAATACTGCACTGCCTCAACAAACACCATTGCCATCTCCCACGTTTGGAGCCACAGCCAAGGTGGAAGACCAGAAAAAGTTAAGGACTCTACTGGCTTCAACGCCTGCCTGCATGAACGCTATTTCAAAATAGCACGTCAGTTCGCATGCCAGTCGTACTGGATGGACACACCATGTATACCACAGGATCATCAGCTCCGGAAAGAAGCAATTGCCGAAATCAACAATGTGTTCCGCTCGAGTCGCTTCACTCTAATCTGTGATATGGATGTTATGCGTATTGACATCGCACGGAACAGAACGCTCCGAACCGATGAGTCGATTATCGCAGCACTGCTTGTTTCCGATTGGAATGTGAGAGCTTGGACACTCCTTGAGGGTCTTAAAGGGGCCGAAAATGTATACCTCCTTTGCAAAAATGATGAGGTAGTCCCGCTTGCCGACATCGTAAAATCAGTACATGCCAAGGGAAACATTGATTTAGCAGCATTGTTCCTTACCATGGACCACTTGTTCCCCACGAAAGGTCGACAAAAGCGAGATTCCAAAGAGTTAGGCGCAGAACGTAGTAACGAGCTACATTTAGAAACCGCAGCGAGCGTACTTACTCATAGACATTCCAGTCGACAGGGTGATCAAATCGTAATCTGGAGCCTCTTATGCGGGAGCCAGTTGTCGTATACCGCGGAAAATTTTTGGCGAGACCCTCTGAACATTTTGGTCAACACTGGCTTCTTAATGTCCGATGCTCCAAGGATATCTGGCGTCAAAGGACTTAGCTGGGCCCCAGCTCGGCCAGACCTTCCTCTTGAAATCGAGTCTACGCGGAAGATCAAGACACGCCACTTCGCCGACGAAGGCATCGGAAGCGAGGAGGGGCACCGATCTAAGGATGGTTTGAGAGCTAGGTGGTTAATTGGTGAACTCAAAGATGAAGGTTTTAGAAAAGCATTACGGAAGGCCCCCAGTTGCTTCTTAAAAGGCATCTCAAAGTTTTCGTCTTCTCCAGCATCTAAGGCTTACGTGGACGACATTCTACACCAAACTTCGTACTTCTGGCACATGGGGGTGCTCGCGTTGAGCACTGGGAAAAGACTCAGACAAGTTGCCATTGAAACGGGGGTAAAACTGGAAAACATGGGACTCCTGCGGACTCTAGAAGGCCCGCCGTTCTATGATACGGTGCCGTACACGTTTCGCGGAGACGGAAGTGAGACGCTTGTTGCTGTAGTGGAGCGAAATCCTGGAGGGAATTGGATTTGGAGGAAGGTGTATGAGTGGGACGACAGAATTCCTTTGCCTCCTTTTCGCGTCCAGAGGATCTTGATAGAGTAGCATCCCTTTTGTAGTTGAGAACGAAGCAAAAGACAGAGACCGCAGAGCGGGACAGCCCTTGTGCTAAGCCAGTTTTGGAACTGTCACGTGCCGGCGAGCGTCGGTCACGCGTCGCTGTCCGAAACAGCGACTTGCAACTCATCACCTCCAGCCTGCACAACTCTGCGCAGCTCGACCATGACAACTCCTCCGAGCTGCGAATCTTCCTTCAGCTCATCGTTTCGCACGCCCAAACCACTCACTACGGCCGCGCCTCCATCGCCGCCCTTGTCGAGCCCCCACCGCACCCCGACCGCTCCTCCGGTCGAGCGACTCCTTGGCAAGCTCAAGGACATACACCGGGGGACCTGGCTGGACGCGTCCGCGTCAGGTTGGGTTGAGCACAAACTGCCCGTGTCGCAGTATTGCGAGCTTCTGTGGCGCGTCGACGAGGGCGACGATCGGGACTTCGCGAGCTGGTACGAGACAAAGGGCCGATTCGACTACGACGCCGACCTCGGGTTATTCATCATCCGCATGGGATTAACGTCGCTTCATGACAGACTGAATCAGAGACTTGGCGCCCGCATTGAGGAGCATTTAAGGCGGTTGACGGCGAAACACCCAGACCAACTTACCCAGCTCATGGCTGGCGTTATACACGTGGGCTCCACTTCAATCGACCTAGATACGGACAATTCAGATGATTCAAATGCTTCTCCCGATCCGCAGAGCTACCGGTGCCCAGACGGCCAGTTCCAACATGAGGAAGCCCTCTACTCCTCCGTCGTTGAAGTCGCCTACAGTCAGAAGCGCAGGAGACTTCCCAAGGTTGCCGATGATTTCATTCGCAGAACCAAAGGCAACGTGAGCGCCGTTATCGCCCTAGGCATCGACTATACCCCGCCAAAGCGCCAGTCGCCCCGCTCCCAAGTTAACAAACTCAAGCCACCACCGTCCAAGATTGCCACAGTCAGCATATGGCGAGAAGGCCCGCTCCAGTTTGCCGATGACGGCCAGGAGTTCACCGAAGTCGAACAAGACGAGCACGTCTTACGCGACGTGGCTGGGACTCTGCAACCAGGCACACTTACCCTCCCTCTCACCGACTTCGTCCCTCCTTGTGTCCTTGAAGACTATCCCGTCCACATCCAAGAGCTCGTCACCAACCTCTCCCTCGCCATCCCCTTTTTTGAATTATACGACGACCTTGTCCATGCGGAGAGTGTGCACCAACGGCGCGTCGAAAAGAAGGGCAAGACAAACACGCGCTCGAGGACAATACGCAAGAGGAAATACACTGAGATTGAGCAGCTGGAACAGGATAGGGAAGCCGAGTTCACGCGGCAAGAGGACGCCGATGAGAGAAAAGGTGACCAGGACGTTGATTTCGAGGACGGCCTTGAAAGGCCAAGAAAAGGCAGAAGGGCGAGATAGAGGAGCTCACATGCTGGCATTGTTGCGCCTTGCGGCCGTGGCATTTCAGCTGTCACCCTCATCTGTGAGGCCTTCGATCATCGTAAACCTGTTTTAGTGTGGGATGGGCAGCAGCTGACGCGTCCATGAACATGATCTCGAATGCGCAAAAGACTATCAACTCAGGACAGCGCACGCCAACCTGCGGTCACCAGGGAGACTTTGGCCAATCGACGTGACCAGATCCGGGAAGATCTTGGGCTCCGCGGCGCCGAAGACACTCGCTACTTCACCTACGCCACTGTGGTCATTTTGCCATTAGGCTTTGGCGCTAGTGTCTTCAGTATAGCTGCAGCTCCTTCAGCGGAACTGATAATCAAGATGGCGACGACAGCCTTGACCACGTTTTCACTGACAGCTGTAGTTCTGTTGCGCGTCATAAGCCGGAGTGGTTCAAGTCAGCAGCACATCGTATTTTGAGGAATTGGCAGCCTGAAAATGAAAAGCGGAATCGAAAAAACCAAAAAGTACTACAGCCAAAGCAAACAGACCACAGCCTGATCCGAGTGCGTGGTTCTCCCCGAAGCGAAAATCTCAAAACTCCCATGTCTGAAGAATTTGTCATCGAGCGGATTGAGCGTGGTTGAAAAAACCTAACGAGTACTCCGTACCTAGAGAACAGAGACAACAAAAATTGGAATTGATGAAGTAGAGTGTAGATGTTATTGCAGGGCATTTCATTGGTGGCGGAAGAGCATTAAAGGTAATACCCTCTCAAATACCTTCATTGTGTGGCAGCTCAACTGTTTTTAGTGGAGGTGATCAATGGCTAACGTGCCATAGGTAGCCCCGGGTGACGGCCAAGGCGGCTACCAGTTCCGAGGTTCACCGCTTTCCCCGCACCACCAGCCCACAACACCAAAATACAATACGTGGTATGTACAAGGCCTTGCGCAGGTCGGTAAACTGAGAGTAGTATGCAAACGTGTTGATCGTTCTTGTCTGCGGCTCATGTCATTACTTCTCAGCCTGACAACTTTCTTTGCGAATCACAGACATGCTTATACGCAGCGGACCACCATTTTGGAGATGAAACACGAGGAAAAATGGAACCCAATTTATGGGCAAAAGCAAGTACACCCCGGCTTGCTTACTTTCCTGACTCCACCATAAACTCAATAAGCGACGATGTCCTCCTCCCTCATTTTCAAGACACAATCATCTGCTCGTGGCCACAATGTCGCACCAGGATAACTACAGCACGTTAGAAGTGGATACCAGCGCCGAACTGCCACAGGTCAAACCCACTGATAATCCACCACAAGCTCTTCCCAAGGATGCTCTTCCTGAGGTAGCGGCTCCAAGCGAGGCAAAATCTAGGTCAGCGGAGGCCGCAACGATATGCGGTCTGCGCAAAGCCATCTTTTGGGCCTCAGTGATTACCGCGGCTCTAGTAGTCATCGGAATTTCCGTGGGAGTCGGGGTCGGCGTTAGTGTAACTCGACACAGAAACTCCAATGCGGGAAACAACTCAATTACTCAAGACAACATATCCGGTCGTCCTGCGCCATTCTCACGAATCTCAGCCTCTAACTACACTGACAAACAAGGTCTTGAACATGTACATGTATACTTTCAAGACAGCTGCCTTAACATCTGGATGGCTGATCGGGAAGTGCGCAAGGACGAGTGGGATTTGTCTCCTGTCAACACAACCGGGATGGCCCCCCGAAAGGGCACACCTATCGCTGCTTTTGATTCGGTCGACCGTATGGTAAGATTACTTTCGCGCAATTTTAAATTCATGGATATTGCGACAAGAGACATGTCTAATACATTTGTTTAGAATACTGATTTTCATCTCGACTTCTCCTCCAGCAACAACAAAATTCGCAACATCTGGGCTGCAGACCGGGGGAGCTCTGCCTGGGAGATAGCCTCTGCTCCCGACGACACATGGGAAATTACGGAGAATTCGGGCCTTGCGGCATACGACACACAGTGCTACACTTACTGTGAGGACCAAAACGAGGCCTGTTTTAATTGCACAATTATTACGATTTACGTTTTCCAATCACCAGTCAGGGACAATCAGACCGCTGTCGCATATCCCTATAATAATGCTGTATACTTTGGTACATACCTGCCAGACGGTGTTGGCCCGGACGACGGCACATCATACGCGCTCGTTCCCATCCAACCTATCGCCACATTAGGTGACAAGGAGCCGAACGTGGCGCTATACCTCAGCGCACAAGGGAGATTGAGCGAGCTTTTCTTTGCAAAAAACAATAGGCCCCAATGGAAAGATTCAAATCTAAACCGTAAGTTCTATATAAGTATTTATTTATTCATGTAACTGGGAGCAATTACTGACTTGGAAAATCAGTAAACATGTCTATCCCCACCGGAAGCCAAATTGCAGCCATGTCATATACCCAAAACTCATTGCGATACGGCCAAGTCATCTTAACCAAAGAAGACGGCGGTGTCATGATGGCGTATTTGGATGGCTTTCCGGCAAATGATTGGACCTCAGTCACATCCGTAGACGGAATGGAGAACGTGATAGCACTCTCCCCAATCACTGCAACCCAGTCCGGCCAGGTATACGCGCTGGAACGCGATGAGGACAGAGTACACATTGTGGAGTTTAATCGGACATCGGTTACCGGAATGCTTACCGGAATGCCTACGTTTGAACGTCTAGGGCCTATAAAAATCCCAGAGAGTACTACTCCATGCTGAAAGTAAAGAGCAGAGAACAGGTGTGGTTGAGGCAAGGTAGATCCAAGATAACGTAGCTGCATATGCATCCAAGGCATGTATTCAAGCAGAACAATGACGATGACATACTAACTAGTAACAGTTTGTCTCACGAGAACGCTGCCGAACGAACGCACTGCTGGCTTACTGCCTACCTACTCACTTCTGTCGACCCTGCTGCTGCCTTGTGTCGATGCTAGCAAACCGTCATTTGCAGCCAAAATTTATAGAATGAAAACGCTTTCTGCTACCAGTATATGCAGATTTCAGGTCCGTCAAGGGTGTGAAGCATTGACAAGATATAACTGGTCTACACATCTTCAACACGCAGTCAGACCCGCCATCGCTGTTATACAGTTTGCTCATACTGCGTCTTGGGCATTAATGCCGCTTGCGAACGTGTGCAGCGGTAGTGAACCCCTCTTTGGTGCAACATGGACGCGCTTTTCTTTGAAGAAGTAGGGTCGTGTCACTTAAAGTATGTTAGACAAAATGCGTTAGTGACGGAGACTGCATCTGTATATGTATGGGTTCGTGCAGCTACGAGCCGTGCCGCTTTCATCATGCATGTTGATGGGGCGATGTGATACAGTCATGTAAAATGGAAGACGACAATTGGTTCCAAGATTTTTCGCCCGCCTGCTTTCCCCGCACCCTCAAAACCCCGCAACGGCACGGACGGCTATTGGCAATAGTATATGCAGATATTTATTGAAGTTCTTTAGATTTTGAACCTCGGAAAAAGGTCTTGAAACGATAATTACCCCGCCCGGGTGTTATACATGCAGACCGACGCAGTTCTTGGCGGCGTTTATCGTCAATGGGCACAAAGCCTGCAGAGGACTGCTCTACCAGGTCAACATCGCATATGTCTGCGCTAGAGAACTGTCCAAAGGTGGGGAATTACAATGCGGCCAGTGCCAGACATCGTCTATTTTAGTATTCATTTTCTCAAGCTTATATCATTGTGGAAAAAGAGTGTCCATAGTACCCTAACTACATAGCGCCACTGTATTCTCCAGAAGGTAAGATCTTTCTTAGAGAATCGTCGAATGCATACACAACCTAGCCCTTCTTGGCAACCTCGACATCAACATTGCCAATGGCGCCGGAGTCGCGGCTCCAATCGCCGACGCTAACCATGTAGCCCGCATTAGAGTTGCGGTCTTGGATCTGGAAGTTGTTGGTCTTGGATCCCCAGGGGCAATCCCAGTAGATGGTGCAGATCTTCTGGTTGTCCTCATAGAGGTCGATCTTTCCCTCGGTGCCGGAAGACGCGTCAGATCGGCCGCATGCGTAGATAGTCGCCTGAGAGCCAGCAGGGATAGTAATCTTCTCGACATCGTCGGTACTGATTTCCGCGTCCTTGTTACCGTCGCGGTAGAACTTTCCCCTAGTAGATAGCAGTATGAGCAGTTGGTTCAAGCATTTCTAACTACGGGCGGAACTGAATGCAGCAACGCCACAAAAGACTTACCAGAGGGCTTGGGCGTGCTTCAAGGTGATGGTTCCATTGCGGAAGCTGTTGATGATTTTGATGGCAACCCATTGTGCGTAAGCCATGATGTCGGTATGGTTGATGGTTTTAGTTGGGAGTTGGAGGAAGATTGTGAAGTGGATATCGTTGAAAACAGATGGGCTCGGTGCGATATTTATGCTTTGTAGGCTGTAGCTATAAAATTCCTTCCGCTTGATAATTTCTAAATCACCTGAAAACTGGAATATGCTGTGCAGTCATATCATTTCACGCCAATTCCGAGCTTTTGGCTTAGATGCGCACGCAGCACAGTAAGTAAGATTTTCGGCTATGCATTCCCACAGCGCAGCCAGTTTTCGTGATCGTCCACCATTCTCCACATTTAGTCTTTGTTTAACTCTGCAGGTTTTGGTTCGTTGTTTGAGAGTTCCGTGATCAAAGTAAGGTTGATAGGATTTGAAATTTGTGGAGAGACTGAACAGACACCCAACATCTTTTTTAAGATCTTTGCAGCAACACTTCGCTCAACCCCTTCGCAATGGCTTGACCGCATAACCGCAGAGATGTTGAGTCAATTCAACCGGTGACACACTAAGTAATGGAATATTGCAGAGCTTGCTGCATGCCTCAACATCTCTCGTTCCGATTGCTGCAGGCAAGGCTCCGTTGTCTGCAATCGGAGTGACGTAAAAGATGAGATGATCTAACCTGAATTCCGAAGAGAAGTATATTGAATATGCAAGTACAATTGAAATCATTGTGTACTGTGACGTCAAGCATGATGCAGAGCGGCCTATCCTGCTGCTTAGTATTCAGAGCTCCCCACACTAGTCCGAGTCCGTATGCTTTCTGTGGGTATATATATACGGGCCTCGATCTTGGAGATGGGTTGAAAGATCCATCATCAAGCTACACATCACCACTTAAATTTTGAACCTTGAAGTTTACCACACGATCCAAAATTCAAAATGGGCGAACTTGTTCCATACATCAATGGCATGCAACAGGGCCAAGGGTACGAAGTTAATAATTTCCTTCTTAAGCTGTGCTAACTTAACAGCTACAACACGTACCTTCAAGAACTCTGTGTGAGGAATGCAGTCACCGTAGAAGGTTCGGAAAACAACGACAACCCCTTCCACAGAGAATACCATTCCGACTACGTAAGCGACTACAGGTAAGTACTGACTTCCCAATGGTAGTCATGAACCGTTTCTCACACTCATTGCAACCATAGAAAGCTTGCAGAAAGTCTCAAGGTCAGTGCCGGAGCAGCTGTCAGCGGTTGGGGCCAGAGCGGCAAGGTCGATGTCAGCGTCCTTGACCAGAGCGAAGTAAGTTCCATAACTCTCTGGGGCCGTAATCGTGAGCTAAAATCTCTTGTAGGTCGAGAGTACCACCTTGACTTATCAAGTGGAAGTCCTTGTTCAACATCAAGGAAACGTGAGCAACAAGTTCACATTCAACGACATCAAAACAGACAACCCAGTCAAAACCTATGGCGACCGCTTTATTACCGGTACTGGATTCGAGACTCCTGATTTCTGCAGTGCAAGTACTAACTGTTGACCTTGCAGACTTTGTTCGGGGAGGCCAGTTCCTCGCCCGAGTATCGATCACGGTCAAAAATTCTTCTCGGAAGAAAGAAATTAAGGAATCGTAAGCTAGAAATAATCCAGGACTTTGGTCAGTACACTCATCTCTTACAGGGCAGAAGTGGCGTTTACCATGTATGGAACGGAAGGAAAAGTGACCCAGGAAGTTGAAAGTGCCGTTGAGGATATCAAACAAAACTCCACTGTCCGCATCGCCATCTACGAGTCAACAGGCACTTCGAAATCCTCTACTGGAACAGCAAAGATATCATCATCTGAGACATCTGATCTACTTGCTGTCAAAGAGAAGGCCGACAAGTTCTACGACGAAGCGAGCTCCGGCAAACACAACTACATGCTTTTGTAAGTCTGAGCGAAGCAGCTGCGTTATCATCAGCTCAACATTTCCCAGCGCTGTCCTCGGCAAATACACCAACTTGTCAGACTTCAACAACCGTTTCAAACCACTCGACTACTCCGAAGCAAACAAGAGGGTACGTGAAGTAACCTTGACCAGCAAACTGAACATGTGTTGACTTAATCCACTAGAGTTGGGCCTTGTTTGATGACTTCACCCGGTATCAGGCCATTGAGAAACTCATCAAAACCAGTAAGTAATAAAGAAAGCGGAGCTGAGATTGTTGCTAACCGTTTCGATACAGTACCCGCAAACAAATACAATGGGGGCTCGACGCAGCTATCAGAGCTGCTGGACGGTGCGATCAAAAACTCCAAAAAGATTAGGGACAGAGTAAGTTTTCATGGATGATATAGTAAAGTGTGCTTTCTAATGGCAGTAAGATTCTCCTGATCTCAGAGAACCCCGACGAATCTCGCAATTCGCCCGACCATGTTCCACCCACCACGTTCCGGCTGGAAGTGCTGGTAAGCTTGGAACTCAGAGAAAAGCTTGCCGCAACATACTAATTGTTTTCATTTTATAGCGTGCAATCAAGAGAGCGACATACATAGCGCAGAGCAGGCCGGTACAGGGCAGCGACAATTGGACCGATAGTAAGACAACAGTCCCAGCTCCAAAAAGTCTCCACTGCTGCTAATACGATCAACTACAGTTGCCAGCACAGTAAAGTACCAGGGCGCCACCGAAATATTCAAGTTTGAGTCCTTCGACTTTGGCGAGCTCATCGGGACAAGGGTTGTCTCTTTCGGCAAGAGCACGAGCCGCGAGGACTACATTTGCCTCATAGGCGAACGCGCGTCCAACATCGACGGTTGGAAGGAGGAGAGCCACTTTTGGGTCCTCCCAGAGATGGTCGACGACTTCACCAACAAGACTTGGGCTGCCGGCAGAATCGCCTCCAAGAACTACATTAGACTTTATGCGGCTGATCAGTCAGACATTGATAACCCGAGGAGAAACCAGTTTTTCTACTTCTTCACTGCTTAGACAGTCAGCGCTGCGATTCTCTTTTCGTATTTTCTCATAATAATTCAGTTTCCTTTTGTACAGTCGCTACCTCACATCCAGATTGCAAGCGCATCAGAAATAAAAAACAAGAAAGTGCATGTAAAATTCAGCTAGCTAAGCTATTTTTGTACCCCATATTTTCTTTACTCCCTGAACGTGTCTCGTAACTCGTGCAATCGAAGCATTCAATGCCATCAATGCCCGTTTAGTTCTTGTGAGGGCACTCAATGTCGGCACCGATGTTGAAGAAGTTGTCGTTCTTGGTACCGCAGACGGCACCGTCTCCAGCACCAGAGCCAGTGCACTGTTGTCGTATCGGTTAGTGGGGTCCTACAGGGATAATTAAGGGATTACATACAGCAGTGTTCTGCGTGCATTCGTAGTTGGTAGCGGCAATCTTGCACTTGGTGCCGTTACAAACCTGTTTTTTTCTGGTTAGCACAAAGAAATTTCCAATATTATTCCTCATGTAGAGTGTAGAATGAGAATTGCATGGAAAAAGCTGCGGCTTAGGAATGGAAAAATCGCGGGAAACGTACACCGCAGTACCAGTAGTCGTTAGGACAGCTCCTCTTCTTGCTGGGAGCAGCGATGACAGTAGCACTGGTGAGGACAGTGAAAGCAATGATGAGATCCTTGATCTGCATTTTGGCGTTGGAAGTAGAAATAGTTCGGTGAAATTGGTGTTTGTTGTTGAGTGGGGAAGATGTGTGAAGATGATGATGGGAGAGAGACAGGTGGTGGTGATGGTGATACTTATAGACCTGTGGTCTGTAGGCCAGCAAGCGGTGATGGCGGATATGGAGGCGCAGCACTCACTGAGGCTACTGCCAGCCTTCAGGCTGTGTATGTCTCGGACGATAGTGGAGAAAACGATGTGGATCTGATTAAGATATTTCGATGCAAAAAATGTGGACGCGAGGCTGCAGTTGGTAGAGTTGTCTCAGATAGTGGAGAGCCTGTGGATACAATGCACAGCCGAAAAAGCGCGGAGAAGACTTAAAGACTATTGAAATTGGCCCGTGGCAGTCAAAAATTCAGGAAGCAGGGGTAGCACTGCCATGTTGGAGGACGTGCATCATTGTGTCTGCCTAGGCCGCCCTAGGTAATCGCCAAATAGGTGAAAACGGCATCTATTCGTTTTGACAAAGAATAAATTCCTACGGACAAGCAACAGAGACCTAGCCAAGATTGGCTTAGGCTTTGAAACTACCACCATTCGTTAGGCAGCATAGTTATTGACTGATGACAATGGGCAAAGTCAGTGCCACAAAAATGGCGGCCCGGGACTTCGGTGCACTGTGATGGTAGTTGGCGAACGGCATAGCCTTAGTGCTTATTGAATATCTAGCACTTAACAATCTATGTAGTTGGGCCTAATTGGCGAAAAATTCCCTTCGCTTGTAACTTCTTTTATGCCGTGCTTTAGTAGTTAACATGATCAAGATGCCCGATTGCAAGAGAGAAATAAGTAGTTGTTGATGATGCTAAACAATTTCGGGAGCAGTACAGTAGAGCGAGATGCTGTATACCAAAGCACTGCCTTCCTAGCCGAGCTGTCTGGGGTGAGGAAATGTGGAGACATGTCGTGGCGTGGCCGCGTGGGGGCCAGGCTAAAGGTAAGTTTGAAAAATAAGCTTTTACCTCCAGCCCTGTATAGAGTGCTGGCTAAAAGCTCCACTTTATGTCCATGAAAACACAAAGGTCGACTGTTAACTTGGGTATTTGGACTGTGAGAGCATCAAACAAAGAGCGTGAAAATGACCTTTCCGGCTTATAACTACCGAAAGGAACGCATTTCTGACTTAAACCTACATGTGCTTAGCACAGGGCTTACCAACATCGCCACACCGGTTTGACGATAGCGGATTGGCAGCGGTGTGGCAGTCTTCTTTCAAGTCCGTAAGGATTATTGGGTAAACCCAATCCCCACATTAAATCAAGCACTTTGTCTGCCTTGGGCTCTATAGATATTAGCACGAGTGAAGAACTTTGTTTTTCACACATGTTGTTAGATTATTGGGTAGGTTTCCCTGTTCCGGCATCGGACGGGGACCGCACAGGTGTCCCGCCCCCACGGTGCCCCGCCTTGGACGCCCTAGCCGTTGTAGATCATGCGGACCGATGGACTTTAGGCAACCTTTGTCTCGGCGCAAACTTAAAGGCAGCTGCCCGAGGAGAATCGGATATCCAATAGGATAGTATTTAGGCTGCACAATGTCTCGCCGATGTGAAAAATCTCAACTTTCTCCACTCTAAAAATTACTCTATCTTGCATTAAACAGCAGGTGGTAAGAAGCTGCCAAGCAGCCCCCGAGAAGCTGTGTTAGTGTCACGTACGACAGAGCAAACACATGCAGGGAAGCGATCAGGAGCGCCGGGTCGCCGCTGTGGGGGCCGAAAATTGTCTCCGAAGTCGGTCCTCGATCTATGTACCGCCTAACAGTCGACATAAAAAAGGGTTTCGGAGCAACATTTAAACAATAATATCCCACAGATAGAAACATCTGATAGTATGTTGAGCTAGTGAGGGCGTTGAAGGAAGGCGGCACTAATGATGCTGCATTTGACCCTGAAGGCATCGCAGATAACTTCCACTACTATGATTAATAAATTACGCGGAGCATGAAAGCGACACCGACGAGAAACCTTAGGATTAGGACTAAAACTTTATGCTGTTCAATCACCTACGTACACATATTGCAGTGTTTCCTGTGGGTACACGTAGCTAATAGACAGCGGTTATTTTTAGATGCGTAGGTAGGGTAATGCGACGGCCTTCACAATCACTCTCCTACCTTCACTCACTTTCACAAACTCAACTCAACAAATTTTACCCTACTCATCATGTCAGAATTCGACGTGGCTGATAGTGTGTTCGGTGTCATCAGCCTCGGCATTTATATTTCTGCTAGCTTGTTTAACTTTATTTAAGTCGCCCGCGGCGCACCGAAAGAACTTAAGACAGCTTATAATAATATCCTGGCTTTGTGCGCTATTTTGTAAGTTTTACTTTATGAAGACGATTCTTCTTACTGGTATGTTCTTACGTGTTCTCTACTAAAGGGAATAACTAAGAGATATCCTCGCATCCGGTGGTAGTCATCTTAATCCGTATTTGATCGAGAAAACACTTGCCAACTGCAGCACTATCTTCGAAAATGTGTAGAATGAGCTTGGGAAAGCAAGTAGAAGCCTACAGTTTCGAGGGTCCACTGCTGGAAAAGTAATTTTGTCTTTGAAAGAGCGTACAGGGTACTTTTACGTAAAGAGTAACATTTCCAAGCTTAGAATAGACATGTAAAAGCTAAAGCTTATACTTCTTCTCGCGCTAAATGTGGCTCAGCTGTACCGAATAGGTCTAGGACCACCTAAGTCGGAAATAATAGATAGGAAGAGTTAAGAACGCATATAAATAATAGTAATAATTATGCGACTAAACAACCAGATTAACTTTATAGGGGAAAGCGTCTACCTAGGAAGCTACAACCTAAGCAATAAACTATCCCAACAAACAAAACCTCTAGGTAGTTGCGCTAAAGAATGCCAGTAGATAGCTTGAGTATTTACTAATTCGTTACCATCACTAGCAGATCATTTAAACACTATACTTGTTAAAACAAGGCGAAAAGAGGATCCGTCCTTACACATCGCTAAGCCTTTTAAAAGAGAAGCCTCCGCTCTATATACTGGAGAAAGTGTTAGGGAAGACAGCCAGGCCACAAGCGTAAGAATAATTTCAACAGAAGGAACTTCCGCCAAGAAGAGTACTCGAAGACACATAAAGCCAGGAGAATTCCACCGAGGCGTCGACAACTAGCTTTCGGATATTACGGAGAGTAGTACTACTTTAGCTTCACAGCATCACCTAAATTAGAGGTGCTTAGAAGCTTAGATGATGGATGTAAACGTAGACACTGATCTACTAGATATCCGCTGTAGTATCTACTCCGTCGAGCTTTAGCAAGAGGAGATTTTAGAATATATAAAGCTATAAAAAGAGCTTAATGCTGCCGGTACACTTGAATTTCTTTCCAGCCTTAATAATGTTCAACGCCTAATTCTTCTACGGCATCTTCAATCCGTTGGCGGCGAACTAATTATAGCCAACTTTTATGATAATGGATAAGCGTTTAACTTTAGGACATTGACTTTGTAAACATTGATGTGGATTACGGAGAAACAAAAATACGTAAGTTTAAATACAGTGATCCTAGTCTAACGAATTAATTACTAAATGACATAGTCTAAGAGTGGTTTTAATACTACTGCACCTAAGTCCGCAATCCGCGCTATAGGCCACCGAACCCTAACCTTAGAGCATTCCTACCGTCTTAGAGCTATAAGAGCTTAGATACGGCGAAGAATTGGTCGCAAGCCTAAAGCCGTAGAACAAAAAACCGCCGACACTTCTACGGAAGCCCTCGAAAAGCTAGGGAGAGGAGAATTAATTACAAACTCTAACAAAGAAGCTCCTGGTAATACAACTGCCCCGGGCACATCTTTCGGTGCGAGCCGCGACCACTCCGGAAAACTAAAGAGACGGGAATCTCTTGACGTTTCTACCGAGAAAAATACAAACGGTTCAAGCACGCCAGACGAAGTCAATGTGAGGGAAGAATCTAGCCTTCTGCAGACTGATATCACGGAAGAAATTGAGATCGACGAGAAGGAGGCAGAGGAGACCATTCAGAAGCTCATGGCAAAGTGGATTGAGGATTAGCGTTAAGTGTGGATAAACGGGACTGGGTTTTACTTTCAGCGAGCATCATTAATCTGGGTCATCGTAATTTATCATTGTGTTTACTTTGTTTGCTTCTGGGCTCTAGCTTGCTGTTTGTACTGCTATTTGCTAAAGTTTCTCTCTTTGTGTCGGGTTGTTGACTGGCTCACGTCTTTGGTGCGGGTGTCGTTGGTGGAATGTCGCCCAACTTCATCGGCGGCGCTGGTCCACCAATCTTTTTTCCCTTATTTTCCATCGCCCCATAAACCCCCCCTTCATCCTTCGCAATATCCATCATCTCGTCAAAACCCAAACTCGCCACTTCCAGCGCCTGGAGTACGGCCTGCACCGAATCAAATGTGATCCGCAAAACATTGACCTCAATACCCTCCCCGACATCGCGCTGCACTTTAACCAACAACGCCGTTTTGTCCTCCGCCGATAGCTTGTCCAACACAGCAAAGAATCTCGCCCCGCCGACTTGATGGGCTATTTGCGCGGGAGATTGGTCAATAAATGGAGACGTAAAAGGCTGGGTCGGCGGGCGAGATGGGTACATCGGCATGGAGGTTGGGTTGTCGGCGGGACTAGTTAACACGGCAAGGCAGGGTTCGCTGTTCGGAATAAGGGCTTCGGAGCCGGCGAGTGCGGTGGTAAGGAGTGCATCTATAGCCTTTAGAAATTAAGATATGTTAGGAGAGGGAGTATGCATGAGTGACTCGTACACTGGATGGTAGGTTTGCTGTGCAGACGACCGGAAAGAGGTGGTTGACGGACATATTTGTAAAGGGGAAAAAAGGAAATCAAATAGTGTGGAGATAAGAGGGAACGTGATAGTCATATATATAATGTCGTTTAGTCAACCGACTTTGCTGACGTCAGGTGTTACTGCATCTTGATTCCGTGGTTAGCGCCGGTGGGATCCACAAATGGCGCCGTGAAGAAGTAGGGAAGGCTGCGATGAGATAATTTCCAACAAAGTTGGTCTTAGTCCGGTCATTTTTGTTCTCACCAAGTTTTCCTGAAACAATTAGGTGTTTCACTTGCTTCTGTCAGCCAGGATCACTCCGATAACTCTCGTTTATCAGCCTCATTATTTAGTTGTTACACAACAGCCTTACCCCTGCACTACTCATTTACCACTACTAAAGAGAAAACGTGTTCTTTTAGATAGCAGCATATATACCTCCATAGGTAACAGTAATCTAGAAGGACAAGCGGCGTCCAATTCCTCGCGCCCAGCTTCACAGCTTCTTAGGTCTAAAGTGGAAATGCGTACCCGTTTTGCTACCTTTCAACAACCGAAGGTGAAAATAACAATGATAACAAGGCTATCAGGCAAACAATAAATAGAATCTGGTTATAATCTAAACCCTTAAAAGCGATTTAGTAGCAAACACAGAAACCCCTATGGCCATTTTGCTTCATTTTCTTTTCCTAATTCTCGAATTTGGCCAATAGTTGGATTGAGAGCCCAAGCTTACTGTTGACCAGATCTCTGAATGCTTTGCAACTGTCGCATATTTCAGAACTGACAAGAATTGTTGGGCTTGTCAGGGTCACTGGTGGGTTTATTTTCGAGAGATCAGAAAGTCGTCCTTCCTTTTCTACAGGAAGCAAAACATGCTTGTTGACAAAATAAGCAATGAGTTGCATCTCTGCGTGACAGGCATAATAATATCCAGGATTGCCATGATCCGAGTTGGTATTCGGCAGTTTATATCCGAGAGCATCTGCAATTTGCAAAGCTTTAGGGGTCCATTGTTGTCCGGATATGGCAAATGGCAGCTTTTTTCTTTGGCCCCATACTCTGCTAAATGGGTGGCGTTCACTGTATGTCCACCCACTCATTGCAGCAACATTAGGAAATGGGCTTCCCCTAACAAGCAACCCAATGGTTTTCTCCGGATATGGAACCAGAAAATTCGCCACCTGAGCAACAAGTTTGATGGTGTTTGTTTCTCGAAGACGGTGAAAGGAGTGGTATTTAAATACAGTGTCCGCGTTTTTGTCATCTCTTAAGTCTGTCATGGATTGTTGTGGTTGATCATCCAGCATGCAGAGAATTTGCTTGCGGCGTGTGTCCGCAAAATTCGAGTTTGTTTTACAATATTGGTGGTTGTCCCCAGCTCGCCTGTATCTCTCAACTGCATTTCCTGATTTTGGGAGAGCAAGATCTCTTGCACAGCGCCAGTTGGCATCTCGGAGTGATTTTTTAGCCCCGCGGTTTAGCAGAATCCGGACGTTATCTGCCCTTCCCCATAGTGAAGCCTCCATGAGAGCGCTTCTCCCTATGTGGTTTGCGGCGTTGATATCAGAGCCATAATCAACCAGTATGTTGAGCATAGGCGGGCAATCTTTAATGGAAGCCAGTATAAGAGCGGTATTTCCCAGCTTGTCTTCACCGTTAAGGAAAATATGTCGTTCCTGTGAGGTTTCGATGTAATTTTTGACAACTTCGATATCTCCCTGAGCGCATTTGGATAAGACGTATTCTATGTCCTTTTCATAAAAATTGTCTTCCATGAGTTTGGGGATGCGAGTTTCGGTAGCATCCTTAAACTGTGGCCGTGTCGGGTTTGGGCTTTCTTGCAGTTGGATTTTCTGCTCAAATTTCCTTGCAAGCTTGCCATTGACTTCATCTTCACTTTCATCATCATTCTCTTCATCCTCTTCATTTGTTTGCAGACCGATGTTGACGAAAGATCTTTTGTCCTTATCAATTTCGTAAGCTGTTCGAGGACTACTGGTTGTGTGGTCCTTAAATGGAAAACATATTCGATATCCAGTATAGCGATTTATGCAGTGTACGTCGGTAAAACAGCTGCTCTGAAATATTTCATTGCCGTAGCCACGAAAATCGTGGAGATGGGACTTTTGGCAGAATGGACACCGTACTTTGACACTGATGTTGTTCCAGTGTTGAACGTCCGCAACTGGAAGGTCCGAAATATCGACCATCTGGTTTTGTTCCGAACAGAATCAGGTGCTGCGTAAACGAATCTGATAGAAAACAATCAGGACTGTTTGATGGGCTGTGATGGAAGAGAGGGCGCGTAGCGCTTTTAAGGCCCTTGTTGCGGGGTTTTCACATGTTTTTTAATGACGCAATTTGGACCGGAAACCATATACCTTTGCAGCATTTCACATCAATGGCTGACATGCGACAATATTGTCCAGTGATATGTAGGTATGTGGCACAGATTCGTAACTACGCAGTCAGGCTGAAAGAAGGGGAGCGAGAAGCGGGCCCTGATCGGCAAGGCTTACGGAGTACGTACTTAGCGGCGCAGCAGCGGACACGTCATAATGCAGGCGAACAGGAGAAGTTCACTGCCCCAAAATTGCCGACTGCCGCCTATTGGGGCTGTAGGCTATGTTATAAGATCCCTTTATCGCTAACACAAGCTTTTGCCTTCATCCTCCATCCGCATCCTACACCACATGAACTTGAACTCTGCTTTATCCCGCCAATTACTCTTTGCGTTAAACCGAAACAGTTGGTCTTACATCTGTATGTTATACTCTCAAGTGGTTTATTCGCACAGTAAAAGCTCATGGTTATAATAAAAGAAGCGAAAGCGAGCAGTACACCCCTTTCTACTGCAACGAGCCATGCTGTCTGGTTTTTCGCCGCCGGCACTTTGTAATATTTGCCAGTCCATCTTTGCTGATCATTCCTTCGATTGGTGGAAGGTCTGGTTTGATGAGCAACGACCTATCTTCCATACGTTTTCGCAGAAGCACCATCCGTCCGAAGAAAGTTTTCGAGAAGCTGTTACCCAAGGCTGCTGGCTTTGCACTACGATCATTAATCGTCAAAAAAAGTTCAAGAAGTCGGAAACACGATTGTTTGAACCGATTTATTACCGCCTGACATCAACCAGTGTGAACGATAATCACTTTTTTCTGAGCTTCGACAATCACACCTACTTTGAAATCTACAACATTGAGTCGTGGACTCCCGGGTTTGAACATGCCTATAAGTCCAAATTGGATACATGGACAGGCAACGATCATGCTATTTCTCTCGCGCAACACTGGTTGGATACATGCAGAAAAGAGCATTGCTGCGAGCAAACCATCGGTCCAGATTGGTACCCGACTCGACTACTCGACGTTGCCGATGAGCCGATAAAGCTCGTGATAACAAAAGACGAGCCAGAGATCGCAGGTCCCTATGCTACTTTGAGCCATTGTTGGGGAGACCAAGAGTTTCTCGTGCTTGAAAGCAACTCCATATCTGGTTTTCTAGCTGGAATACCATCGAACAAACTGCCTCGTAGCTTTCGGGAGACTATTACAACTATCCGCGCTCTTGGAATACGCTATCTGTGGATCGACAGCTATTGCATCCTTCAGGGGTCTGAGTCTGACAAAGCTGCCCACGACGACTGGATCCAGGAAGCTGGCCGTATGGAGGAGGTATACTCCCATAGCTGTCTAAACATTGGGTCTGCACATGCAAACAATCCGTATAACGGGCTCTTCCACCACAGAAAACTGTATGACGAAGAGACAATGTTCCTTACATGGCAGCCAACGAAAACTTCCCCTGTGAAGCGCTACGCTATGATAATGGATCGGTATGAACTATGCGATAGTCTAAGCCGCGGAGGCTCCGGAGCCCTAAGCGAAAGTACGTTGCTAAAGCGAGGTTGGGTTGTTCAAGAAATGATTCTGAGCCAGAGGATGCTGTCTTTCACAGACAGACAGATACTTTGGCATTGTGGGGAGATGGCCGCTTGTGAGGACTTTCCCGAAGAATGGTGCCTTTCCACCGAAAACGCGGCAGAAGTTTTACCTTTCTGGTCGCTCGTGGACAGTACTCGGCTACCATTCAAAAGGACTTGCCTGGTTAATGTATCACAAAGATATATTGACTTTCAGAAAACCCTGGACCTTGAAAAAGAATGGTTTCGCATACTGAATACCTTCAACCGAGCAAGTCTTACCTATCCGGATAAAGATATCTTTAAAGCTGTCGAGGGTATTGGAAAACGTGTAGCCGGGCTCGTACGTAATGTCTACGCGCATGGAATCCTTGGCGGAACGCTTCCTTACGCTTTGACGTGGAACTCTCCTGTCACCACTACCTCACCAGGCTCACAAAATCGAGCGCCAACATGGCATTGGGCGTCTAACGAGCAATACCCCACAGACGATATGATATACAAAATATCCACAGGTCATGGATACATTTATAAACCATTGGCGTACGCTTTTTTGTCCGATAGTTGTCAACAGCTTGCTCCAGAGAGAAGCTCCAATGGCTTCTGGCCATATCTTATTTGCATCGGACGGCTCTTAACGCTGCGATTCAAAAGAGGCGAAGACTCAGGTGCAACGAAAGACAACTTCTTTGTCTATTCTTCGGATACTGGCCAAGAATTCAAGATTGACTTCGACATCTGCAAAGGCAAGAGTGAGGTGGGACGTGAGCCCGGGGTACGGTATACGTTTCTACCATTGGTTAGAGAGAGCTCAGGATATGAGGTTTTACTTTATGTCCAGGGTATAATCCTGCGTCAAACGGGAAATGGACTACATGAGCGCGCGGGCTTCGCTGAAGTCTCAGACGATGATTCTGATATGCAGGAATGCATATCGAAGACGAAACCACAACTTTTCGTTATTGAATAACCTGGTTCTCATTACCACCACTGTATTACATCCACAAAACCAAATACAAAAAGCGCGAACTACCAAAAAAGAACACAACAAACGAAAATCCGGAAGCAAAACAAAGCCCAATAACAGGCGAAGATAAGGAAATGAAACATTTGGCAGAAATCTTTCGTTTTGCAAAACAAGTAGCATTTCCATTTCAGGTAGAAAAATATACACTGTATATAAAATGGAAGGACAGCTTATACTCACGCCAATCTCATAACCTATTACCGAACCAAACTTACACTATTTCCACTATACTAGCGCTAACAATATCAGATCCCCGTTCTAGAAACCGCGCAGCGTGCTGCATACGCTTTCTTCTCACTAGGTAAAGAAGGACGGTCGCCGACTACCGCCACCATGTGAAGAAATAGAGAAAAAGACAAGCAGACCCCGCAGACCACTTCTCATCTAGCTGCAAGCCTGCGTCCTGCGTATAGATAGAAAGATTTTAAAGCACACACGTACCGTACATATTCGACTGGCAGAATCCTTTACCCTGTTGAGTTGAGTTGAGTTGAGTTGTATTCATTTACCCTGACCTATCGCCCTGAGCGATATGTAGGCTACAGACTATTTAAAGGAAATACGCTAGGAATTTATATTGGTGTT
Source organism: Aplosporella prunicola CBS 121167 (assembly GCF_010093885.1). Taxonomy (NCBI): domain Eukaryota; kingdom Fungi; phylum Ascomycota; class Dothideomycetes; order Botryosphaeriales; family Aplosporellaceae; genus Aplosporella; species Aplosporella prunicola. Next base: position 1,946 of record NW_022983623.1, on the reverse strand, counting down.
TCAATCTGAGAGAGTATAAGGAGAAGGGGAACGGAGATAAAATAAAGGAAAGGTAGAAGACTAGGAATAAGACGGGTTTTACTGGATGAGGTCGTCTCTATTTTGGAACCTTTTTGTTTGTT
>NW_022983623.1:0-1554 GCF_010093885.1 Aplosporella prunicola CBS 121167 | reverse complement strand
AGCCCTGCTAGGTTACGTGGGAGTTTGTCGTAGAGGTGCCTTACGTGTGGTCTAGGAATCGCTGTATCTACGTTGCGGAGGTGTTGGCCTTTCTCTGACGCTTTCTATTCTTTGTTCCATTGTGTGTGTGCTGCTTCGAGAGATGTTTTGACTTGCAGCGGTATTAAGGGTAGGAAGCTGTATTCTCTAAGACGTATTGTAGCTTGTTTAGCTAGCTTATCTGCTTCCTCATTTCCTTGGATACTATAGTGGCTTGGGATCTACTTGATCGTGAAACTTATTTGAAGACTTTTATGGAGAGATTAGGCTGTACTAAGGATAGACCGTACGATGCTTTAGCCTGATCTCTTTTTATATCTCCTAGTTAGAGCTTGGAGGGCGGCTTTGGAGTCGCTGTAGATAACGTATTCGGTTAGGCTATAGGGTCCCTCTTGTAGGTGTTTTTCAGCTGCTAGCTCTATCCCCGTTAGAATAGCAATTAGTTCGGCTGCTTGTACTGTGTAGAAATTGCTAGATCTAACTCCTTTAAGCGTACTATATCGGGCGTTCCCGGCTTGGTCTAGAATAACTACTACTGCTCCTAGCTGGTTGTTTATCTTAGAAGCATCTGTATAGACCTAGGAGAGCGGGTCTCTCTTTTCCGCGTAACTTAGGAACACCTTATCTTTATCCGGGGGCAGTGTTGTCTTAATCTCTACCGGGAGTGGTTACTAGGGAGGAGGTGGGCAGATGTCTATCGTTTCGGTTTCTTAGTACGGGATTAGGCTACTAAGTTTTAGGGTCGCCTTTAGCGGACTTAAGAAGCTCGCTGGTTTGTTCCGGGTTTTATCGATCTTAGGGACCAACGCGTATACAGGGTACGAGGTGGGTAGCCCCCTAAGACTAGTAATAACTCTTGCTGCTTTAGATTCGAGGCGTATTCTTATAGGCAAAATAAAGTTCTCTATATCTAGGGTCTCTATCGATACCGAACGAAAGGCAGAGATAGCCTTTATTGTTACTAGCCGTTGGACCTTAGAGAGAACCGATATTTGCTACTTACACCTATTGGGGGAGTACTAGACTATAGAGGTATAGTCTATCTACGGGACTACGTAGGCTTAGTATAGCTAGCGGAGTTGCTTCGGTCTAAGATGCCCTAGCCTGCCTATTACTAAGCAGGTTATAGTAGCTCGTTTAATTACTCTTTAGACATGCGCTCTCCATCTAAGTTCTTAGTCGAGAACTACTCCGAGTAGCTTTACCGCCTTTATTAGTTTAACCTCGTGTCTACCCATTGTTACGGTTACTAGGCTATCCTAATTAGTGTTTCTCGTAAAGTAGATAAGCTCGGTCTTATCTACCTTAAAAGTCGATCCGGTACGCCGTGCCCATTATTAGATTCTCGGGATATCCTCTCTCAGTAGCGCTGTTAGGTTCTTTTATATTCACAGCTACCTAAGCAAATACAAAGCTTACGAACCATCAGAAGGGAACGTAGCAACTAGCGCTCCCAGGGACCTAAATCCGGCGCCAAACGAACCGGCACAGCCAGCTTATCTACCCCCCCAACTT
>NW_022983622.1:0-27770 GCF_010093885.1 Aplosporella prunicola CBS 121167 | reverse complement strand
GATTCTAAGGTAGCCCTATAAGTACTAGCGAACCTACGTAAGCGGCGATTAGGCTAAGGAATAGTCCGATCTATTATAGAAATAGCCCGGTATATTAGAGATAACTATTAGATTAGTTTCTCTCTTTAATAGGTTCCTAGCTATAGTAGGATTAAAGGGAACGAAGAAGTAGATAAACTAGCTAAAGCTATGACTATACGCCTTAGAGAATATAGCTTTAAGCTACTAATATTACTTTAGTTCTAAGTAGTTAAGGACGTAATATATATAACCTAGGTAGCCGAATAGGAGAAATCGGATAAAGGATAATATCTTTAAAGTATTAATATAGTACCGCTAGGCCCTTATACCTAGTACCTATACGATAAGCTCCTACGGAGCTAGGCTAGCCTTCTTACCTAGCTACGAACCGGCTACTACTAGCTTAACTAATACCGTATACGAATAGGTTAGATTAATAATAAATAATACGAATACGGAAAAGTTAAATTAGTTTCCTACGTTCTCCTTAACTACTCTCTACTTTAGGAAAGCTAATAGAAGATACTCTAAGATAGTAGACTAGAAAAGAATAGCCTATTAGCCTTACTTAGCAGAAAGCTACTAAGTAATACCGTAGCTATCTAGAGTAAAGATAATAATTAGAAAATAATAGCATTACAGCTTTAGGCTATACTTAACTTTATATAAGACTTATAATAGTTTAAGAATAGAGATAATCCTATAGTATAGAACCTCTATACTACTACCCTCTCCTACCCTACTATCTGCTCCCTTTACCTTCCTTTTTCCTCCTAGATTGATAAATTATATATAGACTAGTAGCAAAACTCTTTAAATAGTCGTAGCCTATATATCGCTTAGGGCGATAGGTTAGGGTAAATGAATACAACTCAACTCAACTTAACTCGATCTAGGCTGGTTAGTACGTTCTTAGCAGGGAACACTAAATTTTTTTTCCCGCTTACAAGAGGTTTTCTCGCTGCTTTTCTTACTTTTAACGCAACAACCAAGGCCGGCGGCCTGGTACAAGTTGAGAGGGAAGATAAGCTAGCTGTGCTTGTTCTTTTGCAGTGCGATTTAAGGTCCTAGGAGCGCTATTAGTGGCGTTCCCTTAGTGGCGAGTCTGGAATGTCGAATCTTCGTTGGATAACTACGTGTATTACGATAATATTTCGCTGTAGTATTTACTACGCTCTCTTATCCACCAGATCTAATTGAAACATTATAAACATTATGTTATCCTGAGACTCGAAACATAAATAGAACCTTCTACCCTCCTCTACTAGCTGCTTCTAATCTCGCTAGCAATCTTCTCCGCAAGCATGTCTAAGAAAGTCAGTAAGTTCAAAGCGTTGAGAATACCGCGAGAATACTCACAAACAGTAGCGACAGGATGACCCGGCGGGAGGAAAGGAAACGCGGAAGCGTCCACAACCCTCAACTTATTCACGCCAATGACCTTTGCCTTTGAGTCGACCACGGCCATCGTGTCGTTCAGTTTCCCCATGGCGCACGTCGCGGCCGGATGAAAAATAGTACCGAAGCTCTTCCTAATGAGCGCGAGCAGCTCGTCGTCAGTCTGCACAGACGGGCCAGGGAAATACTCGTCGCCGATCAAGATCTCCTTCATCTTCGGCGTCTCAAACAGTTGGCGCACGCGCTTGTACGCCGCGACGGCCATGGCCTGGTCGCCCGGATGGGACAGCCAGTTGGGGTTGATCAGCGGCTGCACGCGCATGTCGGGCGACTGGATCGAGATGTTGCCGCGCGACAGCGGCGTGATCAGGCCCATGGCCATCGTTGCGTAGTTGTAGTCGTCTTTGGGGCCGTCGGGCGCGTTGACAAAGTTTTGCTGATACCCGAAGTAGGCGCCGACGGACAGGTATTCGAGGTCAGGCCAGTCATCGGGGAAAGTGGCAAATGCTTCCTTGGTTTCCGATGACCAGTTGCTTTTCAGGGAGGATGGCAGCTTCTCCCACGCTAGGATTTCACGTATCAGATACTGTTCTTACAGTGACGCAGCTGACTTACCTAGGAAGTCTCCGCCATTGCTAGCAAGGAGACCATCTTGCTCGTTCCTAAACTCCTCAACGGCCTCGTAGTACTTTTCAGTGTTGGAGAGCGCAGACGCCGTAATGACATCGACACGCCAGCTCGGACCGAAGAGTATGTGGTCCTTCGGAGCGTTTTCAGCAAGACGGACTGGATTTTAGGGACGGCATCACGACTTACCCACATGTTCTGACCGACGCCAGGCCGGTCAGCAACTACAGGAATGTCGAATTCCTCCAAGGTCTCCCTCGGACCCACACCGGAAACCATCAAAAGCTGCGGGGACTGGAACGCGCCTGCGGAGAGGATGATTTCCTTCTTGGCGGACAAGGTGTACTGAAAGCCCTGAGTGTCGACTTCGACGGCGACGGCATCCTTGCCCTCAAAAACAACTCGCGTGGCCAACGTATCGACGTAGACTATTAGATTGTCCCTCCCCATGGCGGGGCGCAAAAACGCCGTCTCGGAAGAAGCACGGGCACCAGTGTCGTGGTGGATGGTGAGAGTTTGGAAGGATGAACCCAGCAGCTCTCCGCTCGTGAAACCCTGCCGTGGAAAAATTCCAATCTGCTTCAGGCCTTCCTGCACCCATGTCGAGAAAGCCTGGGCGTAGTTGGACCAAGTCACAGGCAGTGGTTGTCCGCCTTCAGCAAGGTTCTCCTCGTCGTACAGGGGCGTGGCGTTAAGGCCCCTTTTGGCAACGTCGGGAGGAGTAAAGGTCAGACTGTGCTTGAAATGCGGCAGGAGGTTATCCCAGGTGTAGCTCTCATCACCAACCGCGTCGGCCCACATCTGGTACGAGGACTTGGTGCCTCTGTGGTAGGCCATGTAATTCCGCGCCGTACAACCACCGAGCGTCTTTCCCCGCGGATAATGGACTACGGCATCGTCAACACCCTGCTAATTTCAGCATTTTCACCAGCTAAAATTTGGAGCGGCGTACTGCTTGAGGCGTCGTCGTAAAGTTCCAATCCACCAGAGGATTTACATCCAACGGCGACTTTCCAGCCCAGTAAATATCGTCTGACGGAAGCTCGCTATGATTGCCATTGGTGATTTCGTAAAAGCTCCCCGCTTCAATCACGGCAACGGATTTGGTTGGGTCTTCCGAAAGCCGGGCGGCAATGGTTAAACCAGCGTTTCCTCCACCTACCACGATATAATCATAAGTTGCATTGACGTTTGGTGTTCCAAAGCTGTTCCCCAGCAAGCTGCGGGCTTGGTGTTTATTGTTCGGCTCACCAACAGCGTGAGAAAGCAAAGAGAAAGCAAGGAGGTGAAAAAAACCTCTCTTAAGGAGAGCCATTGTGAGTTGAGTGATACTTCCCGTCACGTCCTGGTACAGCACAACTTTTATATTCAATCCCAGTAGCCTCGGAGAGATCAGATCTTAGTCTAGCCAGCAGGTTGCAGCGCATCCGAACCTCTCAGAATAGCATCTGACCTCACGCATACGGGACCAACAAACGAACCCGAGTCAGCAGGTTATATCCAGCTGTCCGTGTGCGGCGTCACTCGGCCCCCTGCTCCGCGACGTGCCGATTTCCTATTACAACATGGCAGATAGAGGGCCCAACTGCTTCGGGCCTTTTGTCTCTTGCCACGTTGATACCGTGACCAAGGTGCAAGGTATCGTGATGGTGATGGCACGTTGTTGTGGATGCAGTGCAATATCTGGTTGGTCACTTACAATGATCTAATGGAACCAACACATTGTTGGCGTTTGACTTGCCATTTCTAGCATGTTCCCGTCTAACCCTGAGATTTAAGACTGACGAGTCTGAGCCTTCACCGCGTCTACTAACGCCTGCTGAGCTACAGCTCTCGCTCCCTCTACAGCGTCATAGCTGCTGACTGAAGTGCCTACGGGTACATCTTCCTTCCCTTCAGCAAGCCCTTCGATGGTCTTTTTCACGTACAGATCAACCGGCATGCCCCAGGATCGGGGGTTTTCCACGCCAGGTTGGTCATCGTGCAATTCGGCTAAAAAATCAGTCTCGATTCACAATGAAAGATGAAGACAACCTACATTGCACCAACGGAGGAAAGAGCTCGACAATCTTGATCGGACTCTCGCTCAATTGCTGGCGAAGGCAGAGAATGAAATGATGCATGGCTGCCTTGCTGGCGCAGTAGTTCGGGACGCGCGCGAGAGGGACAAAGGCGAGCCCCGAAGAGGTGCTTGGACAGTGAGTAAGCAAAGCAACAACACTGATGATAAGCTCACTTACTACATGAGGGTGCTCGGTCCATCCTTGGCAAGAAGAAAAGGCAGAAAGGCTTTGGTCAAGGCGACAATACTGACGTAGTTGACACTGATTTCTTCCTGGACGAGGTCAATGTCGACGGTCTCGGGCTTGGAAAAGTCTAGAACGCGCTGGATTCCGGCGTTGAGGAGAACACAGTCAATGTCGGGATGGTCGGCTGTGATACTACGAAGATGTCAGCCGGACGATTTTAGGAACTCCTCCGACAAGGCTTGTCCGGATGAATGCAGTCCTCCGGTAGTGCTTAGGCGGGTAGGTATGATCGACACGTCCGACTGGAATCACTCGGATGCGGAACAGGCATACCTCTTGGCAAAGCTTGGAATGTCGGCGACGCGTGAGACGTCAAAGCTGTGGGCGAAAGCCTTGTCTTGGCCATGCTGTGAGACGAAATCGTCGAGGAGGCTTTGGCGGCGTCCAACGGCAACGACCTTGGAGCCGTGAGCAATAAAGCTGTCGGCAAGGGCGCGGCCGATTCCACTGGTGGCACCCAGGACGAGGACTTTGGCGTAGGGGAATGTCATGGTGGTGGCGGCGGGATGAGATGAGATGGGCGGAAAGGAGGGGGGAGGTAGCGATGGGCGGACCTGAAGTATTCGGCAGGCGCGCCGGGACCCGAGTAGCTTATGCTCACATCACTTTTCTTTTTCGTCGTGCATCGACTTTGCAGATACGGGAAGTGGTAAATTAATAATTACTCGTCCTGGCTTAGCACCCGCATGCGCACCTTGGACTTGCAGTTGATCAGCGCCGTCATGACATGGCCTACCGCATCCGGCTGCACGTCCTCCAGAATCAACGTCACCTTGCTCTCGGCCGCCCGCGCACTCGGCGCTGGAGGCATCAGGCTCCACAACGGATCCAACTCCATGCCATCGGCCCAAAAATCCCCCTGCGGATCCAGCGGAGTGTCCAGAGCCCAAGATATGTCGCTCTCCTGCAAGAAGCCCTGTTGGAACGTCTCGTCGGCCTGCGGTGAAGTGCTGCTGCTGCAGTCTGCGCGCTGCCGGTCGCGCACCAGCTTAGTGTGCCTGCGAGCATGTGAGAAACCTTCGCCTTCACCTCCGTATGTGCTACCCACCTGTTCTTGATGTCGGTGACTGATCTCCCCGGAAAGGCCAGGTCCCGTATCGTGGTCCAGCTGTGCCCGTGCATCTGCACCTCGGCCATGAGCTTCTCTTCGTCTTGGCTTGTCCACCCAAGCCGTTCCAGACTGGGATCGAGGAAGTTCTGCCAGCGTTTGGCGCACTCTGCAGCTTCTGCGTCAGTTATGCGAACAGATGCGCCGCTTCGGTGGTATACGCACGATCGGCGTGCCGCGAGCCCACGGCTTCTGCGATCAGAGTCCACTTCAGCCCAAACTGGTTGGCAGCATCCACGAGCCGCTTGTCCTCTTCGGCCGTCCATGCGCCTTTGCGCAGACACTCGCTCAGTTTGCTCCATCGTTTGCGGCAGTCTTTGTTCGTGCGGCCTGGCAGTTTGGCGGCAATGCGATTCCAGTCCTTGACCGCGCCCTGAGAGACTACATTCCGTCAGCCATGCTTTTGATTTTGCCTCTCCGGCGGCTTTACGTTGACGTTCGGCCTCCCGTCGCAGGGTCCTGTCTTCGTTCTCGTTCCACCATCTCCGAGTCCGCGATGTGGCATTGACAGTTTCACTCATGATCGGCTCGTAATGCCACAGACAGCAAAGACGCCGTTGCTTGCGCCGAGCTTAATATGTACTTGTGTGAGCGGATAAGGCTGAAGGCTTCCCTCCGCCTGCTGGCACTGCATCCCTGCACGGTGCCTTCGGCGTAGCTCGAGGGCGCCACGCCGAGCTCTGACGCCTTCTTCACTCGACGGTGGCGTATAGCTCTTTCTACCCTCTACCAGCCGAATTGCCATCGTTTGCGCTAGCCTGCTCAAAATAGGACCTCGTGTCAGAACTCATAGTCACCTGGCCCGATCCGTAGCCAGCGTGTCCGTTCGGCCCCGCCATGGCCGTCTTGGCTTGACGTTGTGGATCTGGAGCGCGTCTTCCCGAAGAAGCTTTGGATTTGTTCCGAGTTACTCTACTGGTGTCGTGAATTATTGACCGTCCTACATTGCGCCTTGATTATACACTCTTTAGCCTTTAAGCTAATGCTAAGCTATCGCGAGAGAAGCATATGTCCGACGACGCTCTCGGCTGTCCATTTGCCTAATACGTATTAAACGGCCGCTGTCGCTGCCCTCTACGCCCTCTTACGTGTGGACGGCCTGTTTGTCGGTCAGGCCGAACTGGTCTGACTGGCCAGTATCTCACTGCTTCGTATCCTACCCTGTTGGAGGTCTGGCTTGGACACCTTTGGGTGGCTGATATGGTAATGATATAGCGGGAGCCACGGAAATGTGAGAGCGAAAAACAGAAGAGGGGCCATAATGCGAGATGGCTGGCTTGACTATTAAAATGCTCGCTACCCCCGCACCGATCTCGCCAATGTATTGGATGTTCACTCGGCTGCTCGGCATATTGCATGGGTATTACGTATTATGCAGAGGATGCATCAGTCACGTGCATATACGGCTGTGAGCTGACAAGGGCACGAAGGGCTTAGTAAATGCTGCGGGGTCTGCATCACTCAGACCACCCTCTTGCTCAGGCGAGCCTTCAGCCCTTTCTGCGTAACGAACCACAAGTTTTCGATTGTCCAACCCTCGGATTCGATAGGCTCAATCTTGATCTCGTCAGCCGTGCCTCTTGCAGTGTTAGGCTTACTTACATTATAGGCTTGGACGAGGGAGGGAATGAGCTTGAACATCTCCAAGTAGGCGATGTGACGTCCCAGGCACTGTCGCTTGCCTGCGCCAAACTGACCGAAAACGAGTTAGCGCGTCTGCACAAGCGAGCCACCGGATGCGCCTACCGTCAGGATGGCGTTCTCCATCTCTTTCCTTCTGCCGTCGTCGCAACACCACCGGCCAGGGTTCCATCGCTCTGCGTCGTGTCCAAAAATCGCCTTGTTTCTGTTGGCAACCCATGCACTCATCCCAACCACCGTCCCCTCCTCCAAGTACTTTCCGCTGATGACTGCGCCGCCCGCCGGCACCACGCGCTCGAATGGCAGGCCAAAGGGCGGGTGCATGCGTATGCCTTCTTTGATGCAGGCAGTAAGGTATGGCAACTCGTGGACTTCCTTCCACTTGCACGGCTGGGACAGGTCCGCGCGCTCCAGCTCCCGCCGCAGCTCTGCCAACGTCTCGGGATGATGGAGCAAATTGTACCAGATGCAGCGGAGAACCACCGCCGTCGAATCGCTCCCGGCCGTGATGTTGGAGAAGACCCATACGGTGACAGCCCTGAAGAAAAGCTTAGCATGTGAAATCCCTCACCACGTGGACACCAACCAATCCGGAACCGACGAGTCTTTCGCTTGAGCCTCCACGAATCGAGACAGAAAGTCTCTGGGATTGGTTTCGCTTGCCTCATCCCAGTCTTTCTCGGCGGCTTGTCTCTCCAATACTCGCTGTCGCGCAAACGCCATTATTGGAGACGCTGTAGATGGCCAAAAGCGGACGAGCAGGGGGTTCTTGTTCCAGAACCTGTCGATCCACGGCATTTGTGTTACCTGCGTCGCCAATCGTCAGCCACGCGATCCACGCCACGTCGCAAGGTCACCTACGGGCGCAGCCGTCTTGAAGTGTTCCCAGATCTTCTCCATGACACCGTCGACGTCGCGACCCTCCTTCAGGAAGCCGAATTTCCTGGAAAAGGTCAGTTCTCCCATGACGTCAAATGCGAACATTTGCAGCCACTGTCCAAAGTCACACGCTTCGCCGGTCAGCACGAAGCGGCGATCAAGCTGCTCCAACAGCAGCTGAATCGTGCTGTCGACGTACGGCTCGAAAGTGACCAGGTTACTCATGGAGAAGATTCCGGAGATGGGCTTCTTGAGCGCTTTGTGGATGTCTTCATCGTCGGTCCCGAACAAGCTAGGCAACGACTTTCCCTTTGAGTACGGCAGGAGGACCTTGTAAAATTGAGACTTGACCGAATCAGCTTGGTTAATCACATTATCTCAAAGAACTAACCTTGACGAATCCCCGCCCCTTGAGCGGGTATATTGTGGGGATTTGAGTCGGATCCGAACAGGAAACCATGTTAGGGCCAAATCTGACGAGGTCACCGTATTTCTCATGAAGTTCTATGTGCTTATTGTGAGCTCTCTTTGAGAGAACCCAGGAAACCCGTGGAAGATTCGAAAACGCCGCGAAAAATGGCCCTGGGACATGGCGTAGCTTCAGGTAGTCGCTGATGATGCGATGTACAAGTAACGAGATAAAAAGAGACGGAATAAACAAAAGAACAATCTTTGTCAGGGTCGCATGCTCCCAGACCAACAATTGTTGATCCATTTTGGCAGGTGCTCGAAGGTTTGTCAGTTGTCCGCAATCCTTCCAGAGCCCTCTTTTTTCTTCGAACGGATGAAGGACTCTCCGAAATTCTTTTATCTGAACAATGCAGGAAGCCTTACATATGGTGGCAATGTCTAGATCTCTTGGGCCCGAGTAAGATCGTATTATTACCTCAGCGTCCCAGGACCCGGCTAATATTTCGGAACGACTCGGTCCCGACACGCAGAGCATTCGATTCACCGATCTCACTCAGACTCGGCGACATAGTAACTCCACAGATTCAACGTGATAATCCGAAGGCGTTCTAACACAGAAGCTGAACATTCGTACACTACTACAGCATTAACTAGGCTTTTCCATACGAATCCGTGATCCGCTTGATCATGTGCTCCTCCACAGTTGGAGATCCGGTGCTCTCGCTCCCATCCAACGGCGCCAGAGAACAGTCGATATTTCCATCAAAGAACAGCACAATCGAGTAGCGATCTCTGGAGTTCCGATTGATGACTCGGTGCCAGCTGCTCTTGTATACGCCCTTCGTCCACATGGAGAGCATGTCCCCAACATTGACCACAAAGGCTCCTTCCACTGGAGGCACGCCGATCCACTCTTTCGTAGCCTGGTCTTGTACCTGAAGGCCACCGTTCATGTCTTGGAGCAGAAGCGTAATTGCACCGAAGTCGGTATGCGCACTGGCCCCCAACTGTCTCTTGTCAAGAGCTTCCTGCGGCGGATAGTGTAGCAGACGCATGGGCGCGGCTGGTATGCCGGATTTGAACTCGTCGAAGATTCGAGGACCGTATGGAAGGCTCTGGGCAATGATGTCCAGTATGGCCAAAGATAGACCGTACACATCACGGAAGTAGGTTTCCACCGGATCTTGGAATGACTCTTTGGGCAGCACGGAAGTAGACGGCCAAACATTTGGGCCCATGTTGAACCTTTTGGCCTGCACCGCGGGGTGGTCAAGCGGAACTTCTGGGCCAGTGAAGTAACTCTTTATATGTGTCAGCGAGATATCTTTGCCTACTTGCTTTTAACGTACCTCTTTCAGGTCCGGCAGTGAATCATCGTATTTCTGTGACCCGATCGGGTCGTAGCCTCTGTGGCCGGGGTGTTTGCCAAAGTGCACCTTTAGCTTTTCCTCAACGGGTAGAGAAAAGAATTTGGCTGAAGCAGCAAATGCGGCGTCCTGGACTTCTTTGCTGATTCCGTGGCCGGTGATTTGGAAGAATCCCGTGCTTAGGCATGCTTTCCGGATTGTTTCCACGACTTCAGTCGCAGCAGTTGACGAGGAATCTTTCAGAAAAGGAGAGATGTCGACGGTTGGTACCACGTGGTCTTGGGATTGTTTTTGCGAAACGCTTTTCGTTGAGGAAAGGTAGCGCTGAAACATGGGAGACGCTACTCTTGTGGTCTTGCGTGGGAAAAGCGTTTGCCGATATATGCTCCTTGTGCCATGGGCAAACATTCGTGTTTGCATTGCCATGTTGAGGTAGACCAAATCTACAGGGTGAAAGCTAACCGAGGAAAAAAACAAATATGATGCTCATTTCTCCATGGGCTTTATATTTAATTGTGTCGTGCATAAGCACTAGGAATATATGCCTTCCGAAGAGACCCGCGTTGGGTCCTCACTACAAGACACATATTCCAGATTTTCTGTTGAACCTGCAAAATGTCTAAAGACGTCTACTAGATATTAAACCCAACCTAAGTTAATATTTCTAAACACCAAAAACCCACTAAATGTGATTTATTATTCTTTAGACCAAGGAGTGAGCTAAAGATTGTTTAACCTTTCTACCAACTGCGAAATTGATAATGTGCGAGATGTACCATCTAGACGTGACATCCTCCTATTGCAACATGAACAAAAAGAATGGATAGTGTGATAACGGAGACGCCTATTAAACGCCACCGGCAAGCACTTTGCAACGCAAGAATTCGTAGCCAGAATTGACAACATCCCACGCCGCCTCATCCAGGCTCCGGGAAAGATCGAATAGATGGTTTCTTCCTTCAACGAGAGAGATCTCAGCGTCAACACCGCTGGATCGCAGTGCTTCGTACGCTTGTTGAGATTGTTGCCAAGGGATCAGATCGTCATTGGTTGGATGAATGAGATAGGTCGGGGTGCGATAAGTCCCTTTGCGGATCTGGGCAAGAGGACTTATACGCTTTATCTGATCAGGAGTTGGCATCTCAGCCGTGTTGCGATCCTCGTCGGACTTGTTCAAGCCGTTGATGAGGATCGGTAGTGTCTGGCCCTTCCAGTTCATGTGCAAGGCGATCCTCGACCTGGGATCAGAGGTACAAAGCCAGCCATCTTTGGCCCTTTTGTTACGAGGCACGTTGTAGGCTGTGAGTGGCTGGTCTTGGAGCCCTTCAAAAGGGTCATACTCCATCTGGGCTGCCTCCTCCGAGCCTTTGGGAATGTTGGGTTGTTTCCAAAAGTCCGATTCGTAGTCGGTGGGACAGTAGAAGGCGAGTACAGCCTCTGGTGGCTTGATCCCTCGCTCTAGAGTAGTCCAGGCAAGGGACATGGCTAGCGTGCCTCCGGTTGACCAGCCCACAGCCACAACGGAATCACCGTTCGGCGTGACGTCTGGACGCTGCAACTTCCGGGTCGGAAGAGTGTGTCTTGCCCAAGCCAGTGCATCCCGAACGTCCACAATGGGGCCGTCTTGCAGGGTCACCTCTGGACAGAGCCGGTAGTCGACGCTCACCGGAAGGAAACCCTTTTCGATCATCAACTGGATTTGCTTTGGCCTGAGATCTTTCCTGGAAAGCATAATGTGCCCACCTCCGTGGATCATCAAAGCTGCGGACAAATGTCAGCAATGTCCATAAACTTTCACAATTTCGCTTACCAATGGGTCTTTTCCTTCCGACCAAGTCAATACTCTCCGGATAATACACATCCGCCTCGAGCGAGATGCCCTCTGCTTGCTTGAATACAATTGTTTCCGTCAGTGGGTAAGCCGTAGTCTGTCCTGGCTGTGTTGGTTCGGGTAAATCCTCAAGGTTGGAGGGCTTCGAAGCGCAACCCATGATGACACGCAGTTGGTCAGACTCCTCAGAATCTCCAACGCTCCAATCGACATGTGCGAACCCTGCACTTGTCAGGTCCTTCTGCCACAAGCTTTCCTCTGCGAGAACGTGCTTCCGGCCATCCGAAAACAGCCACCACCCTTCAAGTAGGCCGAAGACGAGGTCGAACCAGTACAGGTTTCGAGTAAGCTCAACAAGGCAAAGTATTCCATCTGGCTTCAGAAGCTCCCGGATGTGAGTAGTGGAATTGACCAAATCTCTCGTGGCATGGATGCAGTTGGTGGAGATGACGATGTCGTACTGGCCCAAAACATCTGTCGGGGGAGCTTTCTCAACATCCAGGACCATGTATTTCATGGAGCTGTTGCCCGAAAACTTCCTCTTTGCTGCGGCAACGAGGGATGGCGAGAGGTCGGAGAAGGTGTACGTGAAAGGCACTCCCTTACGAGACAATTGTTCGACAATGTGCTTTGTAGTCCCGCCGGTGCCGGCTCCGAGCTCGAGAATACGGCACTCTGAGCCAGAACAGCTCGTCAAGAGCCTTCCAAGGAAGTTTGCCAGCAATTTGGTTCCGGCGGAGAACATTGGAGCATTTGTATACACATCCTCCAGTAGAACTTTGCTGTCTTTGTTTCCAAAGATGAGATGGATTGGATCAACGGTACCGCGGAGGCAATCTGCGAGCTTCGAGCCGGTAACATTGAGAAGCTTGTGCTCCGACAGGTGTTGAGGGAAGTCGCGCAGAATTCTTTCGTGTAGGATTGCTGCTCTTTCCGACGGGACGGCTTTGGACGTTCTGACTATTCCAGATTCTTGTCTTTTGACAAAAGAAGACTCTTCCAGAAGGCGCCAGTATTGTTGCACGACCTTGCTGTGCTTGGGGTTGTACGAAGGAGACGGCAATAACTCCCCGAATTTGGCGTATGCGAGCGAACAACCAAGTCTTTCAAAAGCTTCAATGACGTACGCTGCCACCAGCTCTGCTTGACGTGGGTATACATCCTTGCGGAAGCCAAGGAATTGCGTTTCTGCCGCAAATTGATCGTACGTGTCCCGGACATCATTGAAGCATTCGGCAGCCAGACTAGAGAAAGAGAGGTGAGGACTGCTTGGCAGTTTGCTGTCGCTAATATTAGTGTCAGCGATTGGTACATCACTCATTTCCTGCGGTGTCATTGTCAAAGGAGAAGTCCCCGGCGTAGAAAGCTCGTCCCACTCTTGGCGCCCTTCCCCTTGCGGTATGACTATCTTGGCAAGCGACTCCATGGTCAAGTCGGGAGTGAAGCTTGTCGGATCAACCTTAACCCCAAAAGCTTTTTCGATATCGCTGCTGACTTCCATACTAAGTAAGGAATCAAGCCCAGCATCACACAGCTTTGTGTCTCCGGTTATATCGTCCATTTCCAAGTGGTCCGCAACAAGCTTTGAAAGCTTTGCGTGCAGGGCAGTGCTTGAGGGATATGAATTGGCCCTTAGTTTTGCAGTCCTCGGAACCTCGAGTTCAGATACGCTGGAGATATCCGTAGAACTTTCAGAGTCGCTAAGAGATAGGTCTGGAGAGTCAAGTCCTGACTTGGACTGCAGGTATTCACAAATTGATCCAATGTCCCTCATGCTTTGGAGCTCTCCCGAGGTCAAATCAACACTAAAGTGTTTCTTTAGCTCAGCCAAGAGTTCGGTAACCATTAAGGAATCGATCCCGAGGTCGTCGAGGGTAGCTCGCATGGTGATATCCTTGGGGTCCAGGTCCGCCATTTCGCTCAACATCGCGCTGACTTCCGACTCCACAGATCGTCCCGGCATCGCTGGTGCGACGGTACGCTTTGGTTCTTTGATGAATGCTGGGGCGTCTTCCTTCTTGTATGTTTTGCGATTAGTGCTGCGAACCGTGGCCGGTTTCTCGAGACCAATGCTAGGTTCTCTTTCTGAAGATGCATTCACCTTCGAAAGGACTTTTGACAATGAACTGGTAAGCACTCTGGTGAAGTGGACGCCAGTGATTGTCATAACCATTGTCTTGCTGGTGTTGTCAAAGACAAAGATGTCATTGACCATTGTCTTCCCCGTCGTCTCGGCAAAGCTCGCGTATACAGTCCAGGAACCCGTAACTGCTTCTTTGTGTCGGAACGCAGGCCCAGGTTGGATCTGTTCGATCTTTGTGCAAACCAGAACTTCCCCGTCAATGTTGTTTTGCATGATGTTGGCGTGAATACCAGCCACCTGAATGAAATTGTCGACAGCGATGGGGTCAGAAACCGTTCGGGGGAGTCCTGGCTGTTCGCTCGCTATAGAGACAGTGCCGGCTACCTCATCCATTTGGGATGATATGGATTGGACTCCGCGGTAGTAGTCACTGTAGTTGACAATTTCTCCAAAAAGCTTGTAGATGACCGAGCCCTGCATCGCTTGTGCTTTGGGACTTGACAGCAGCGCTTGACATCGATCAGGCCCGATCAATCGAGCGTAGCGAGCGAACTCGGCGCTTAGCCTAGTGTTGGAAGGAGTCCGCAGTTCAATTCTACCAGAAGCATGCTTCGACACTTGCGATGACGCAGCCGATGGATGACTTTGGAGAACAAATGTCCACTTTCTGGGATTGCGCTCATCCGGACTGAGGCAGAGATTAATGACTCGGCTTGCATCAATTCCCAGAGGGGACAGAATTTCAAGGTCCTGAACTGATGGTATGTTACTGTCATCATCGGTCTTCTTAACCAACAGCTCCGCTGCTCGGGCTGCCAATTCAATGTACAATGATGCAGGACAGAGGTTTTTGCCGAGGACAGCATGGCCTGAGACGTAGAGAACAAATTCCTTGCTTTGAGGGTCGACAGAGAAAGTAGCAGTTTTTCGTCCAGTGCTCTCGATTTGGACCAATTTCAGCAGTCTGGGTTCCTCTTTGACGGCTGGTTTGGTTAGTTTGGTGCCTTCATCGAAGCTTTCCTTGTATTCCAGCCAGTGACGGGACTTTTCAAATTGGTACGGAGGGAGCTGATACGAAGGCAAATCCAGGGCCGTGTTTCCATGGTATGGCCAGAAATGCACATTGTTGCCCGTATTCCAAAGACCGACTGTGCTGTCAACAAGAGCTGCTGTAGCCTTTGATCCCGCCAGATCAAGACTCTGGAAAGTATGGGTTGTCGAAGATTGGCCCAATGCACGACGGGTCATGGCAATAATTGGCGATCCAGACCCCGCTTCAAGCCAGTAACAGGCACCTAACCGCTCCTGAATTCTACCCACGGCATCCGAGAAGAAGACTGGTCTCCGTGACTGCTCCGCCAGGAGGCGAGGCGTAACCGTAGGCCATGATTGCCCCTCGGAGCATGTTTCCAATGGAATGGCTGGAGAATTGAAAGTTAACTGCGCAGCCAAGGCTTCCAATTCCGGTAAAAGACTGTCCAGGAATTGTGAATGGTAACCGCGCGGAACGTCCAGCCTCTTTGTCTTGATCATTCCCAAAGAAGACCGTCGGTTGATGATAGCGTCCTCGAGCGACTGTATCGACGCCTCGCTGCCAACGAGAACATGGCTCGATGTTGCATTGTAGCAGGCGACCTCGACCTTATTTTCGTGTCCCAGTGTATTAGAGAGAGATATCAGCTTCGAAACAGTATCGGCGTCAGCTTCCACAGACAGCATAGCACCCTTTTCATTGCCCCATAGCTCTTCTATGCAACGGGCTCGGCCAAGGACGAATTTCAATCCATCTTCCAAGGAAAGCACGCCGGAGATGCACAGGGCTGTCAGCTGGCCGAAGCTGTGACCAACTACAGCATCCACCTGTAGGCCGCATTCGATCCACGCCTTTGCGCATGAATACTGCAAGGAGAAAAGCATGCCATGCTGGCTGACGATTTGCTCCGTTGAGGCTTGGAATATATCAGGGTAAAGGCTTTTCCCCGTCATAGACTGGAAGACCACATCGCATTGGTCGAGGTGTTTCTTTAGGATTGCGGAGGAGTCGTACACTTGTTTGGAGAGCGTAGCGGCCTTCCCCGTCTGACCTCCGAAGGCGAGCACAACGGGTTTCCTTTGTGGTGTTGAAAGAGGCGATGTAGCACCATTCGCACACAGCTCGAGCTTTTGAACAAGGTCATCTAAATCATCCGCTTTCGTGGCGAAGGTAAATTTCAGGTCGCGGTTCTGCTTGGCAGCCAAAGTGTGGGAGGTCGAAGCTAGGAGTCGCGTCGCAGGAACGTTATATTTCATGCGGAGTATAAAGTTCTTGATACTCCTACACCGACTTTGAAAGCTGGAAGTAGTGTGTGCGGTCAGGATGATAGGATAAGAATCCAATGGAACATTCGCTTTTCTCTCAATCTGGTTGGCATTCAGCTGAGACACAACCAAAGATGCGTTGCTCCCCGCTGCTCCGTAGTTGTTGACACATGCTACTTTGTAGCTTGCGTTCCACTCCTGGCTGGTGGCTGGTACGGCCATGCGGTCAGGGTGCAGTGGCGGAATCCTCGGATTTAAGGTCTTGAAATTTGCTTGTCTTGGAATGACACCACGCTGGATCATTAGCACCACCTTGATAAGTGCAGCGATACCCGATGCAGCCTCAGTGTGGCCAATGTTCCCTTTCACCGAGCCCAAGTGCAGCATATGCGATCGCTGTGGCCCTCCGAACAGCTGACGGATGCTCGAGCATTCAATCGGATCACCAACAGGCGTTCCGGTTCCATGAGCTTCGACGTATGTAACTTGCTCTGGTCGGATACCCGCACGATCCAAGGCTTTCTTGTACAACTCGGCTTGCGATGAAGCGTGTGGCACTGTAATGGGCGTACAGTTTTCGTTTTGTCCTACCGCGGAACCCGAGATGACTGCCAGGATGTTGTCTCCCTCAGCGATTGCAGAAGGCAACTTCTTCAATACCACGGCACCCACACCCTCACCACGACAGTAGCCATCTGCTTGAGCATCAAAAGCTCTCGAGGCACCTGTTGGACTAAGGAATGATGCAGCACCTAGGTTTTGGTACAGATTAGGGCTCGTGATGACATTGACACCTCCTGCCAATGCCATGGAACATTCGCCCGTCGCAATTGCTCTACAGGCGGAGTGTATCGCGACGGCAGATGAGGAACAAGCAGTGTCATAAGTTACTGAAGGCCCGGTCCAACCGAAGTGGTGGCTGACCTTGCCACTCACGAACGCACGGAGCGTTCCTAGAGCAGAAAATGCAGTGGGTTGATGAGATCCCACATTGTCTTCATAATCAACTGATCCAACACCAATGTAGCACCCGATGTCTCGAGTATTGCTGTTTTTTCCCAGGTAGCCAGACTCTTCCAGCGCTTCATAAGCGACTTGGAGAAGTAGTCTCTGTTGAGGATCCATCGACATGGCTTCTCTTGAAGACTTTTTGAAGAAGCGATGGTCAAATACCGCGGGGTCGTTCATGAAGTTGCCCCAGTACGGTCCCTTCATACCGGTGTGCCGGAGGAGGCTTTTCGGAGAGAATCTGTCCTCCGGAAATTCTCGAGACATGGATTTTCCAGCTTCGATGATGTTCCAGTATTCTTCAAGTGAATCGGCTCCGGGAAACCTACAAGCCATTCCGACTATAGCAACGGCTTCATCTGAAACGGCTGGCATTTGGTCCGATGCGCTACCATTGGCAAGCGGCTGAATTTTGAGGTTAGGTGCTCGATGCGTCGACCGTGGTAAACACTCCGAAAATCCCGCCGTGAGTACAAGTGATTGACCTTGGTTTCCAAGTTTGGTGATAGCCTTCGAGATGGTCAAGTGCCACTGAGATTGATGGCATAACAAGGAGTCAATGGCAATATCTGAGAGAGAACCAGATACAATGACTTCACCGTCAATGTTTGATCGCAATGGCAGAACAAGGTCCTCGGCAGAAGGTAGTTGAAGCTCTTCTATAGCCAGACACAGCTTTTTGAGGGTTTGCGCCGAAGACTGGTGTGCGGCAATATGGAAGCGGCCCGTTAAGGGGATTTCCTTAACACTGAATCCTGTCGCCAAAAGGTGCGCATGAAGCGCCGCAGCATCTGCCTTTGGCGCTGTAATGGTGGCGGCCTCTGAATCTGAAATTACAGACACATATGCCTATATATGTTAGGGCGATGCATTGAAATATTGGGAAGAACTTACATTAGGCCAAGGCTCCATCATCTCCTCAAGATTGGGCACACCCGTTTCTGGTTTCCATCTTACAGCAAGGCAGCTGGTCTTGCCAGGTTCCGAGGCAAACGGTCCGTCCAAGTCCACGACCGCACCAATGCATACCGCGATGCGTAAGGAGATTGTGGTAAGACGGCAAAAGTCGGCTTCTGACTTTGCACATGCAAGAGATGCGGCAGTCAAGAAGCCAGTACAGAAACCTTGTGAACCAGAGCTCGCCAAACTCTCAATGAGGCGTCGGTGACCATGAAGGGGAGCCTTAGAGTGGGTGTAATGCAGATATTGTATGCTATGAATAAGAACAGTCATGGGAGTAACCAGTGTGTTGAGCGTGGTGTCATCCCGTGAAACAGGTTCATCGTAGATTAACCAGTCTTTGAGTCGTTTGAGAAGACGCGCACCTGGAACCTGGGCAAGGAGAGGTTCGGCTTCGACGAGAGTATTCCAAAACCCCGGGAGTTGCTGGACTGCCTCTGACAAGGGTCGGAGGTATGGTTCGTTGAGCAGCGTTCGGAGCCGGGAAAGTTCTTCGGCTGCAGGCCATGCCGTCTGTGGCCCGAAAATAATAAGGCTTGGGAGATCCATCAGGGAACAAAGACTGTTGAGAGTCTTGACTATTTCTTAATGTGAGGGATAACGAGATAGATATCAGTATAATAATGCCTGCAAATAGTCAGCTCGTATTTCATGTATTACTCGGGTCCAAATACTTTGCGGCGATCGGACCCGATTTTGGGTTGGAAAAGCCGAGTCGATAGATCAATCCGTCTGACCGGTGCAATCATTGTCGATAGCATTGTAAGCCTGCATTCTCACGTACGCATGCGGTGGTAATGCCCTTAACCGTTAGGGGTGATTCGCCGTCCGGCGAGATAGAAAATAATACAAGTAGCCCCACGAAATACTTTTTGTTTAGTTATAAAACTTAATCCTAAACATAGACGGAGAGAGATCCTAGAACGTAGATACTATAAATGCCTTCATTGGCTTTTGCCCTAAATCGTACGAGCATCATTACTGGTAATCTCGCTTTGTGGCGATGGAAGTTATTATTTGTTAGTTTTGAAATATTAACTCACGAACTGAAAGGATACAAGAAGGGTTTCATGTTTACGTACGCATGAAACCACAGCCGGGATCCTAGATAACTGCTTAAATCTGAAGAATTCAAAAAGCAACAAAGAGATTACGAGATGTACTTGTGCGGCTGAAAAGAGGCCAGCCGTGTAACAATAATCATATGCGTATAAGCAATCCTATACTACGTTCCATCTACCCAAGAAACCCGCTCCTGCGCCAATAGTCTACATACCGCCCAATGATGTCACTTTCCAAGACATCTGCTGCCTTGAGCGTCGGGGATACATCTCTACTTCTGCTTGTGTCAAGGATAACACTTCCTCCTGACATCCGATTGAAGTGTTCTTCGAAGAATTCCGAAATCTTGAGTGCAGGGCAGCTATCGACCTCATTGATCGGGACCTTTGACAATCTCTCTAGCCATTGCGTATAGGGAACAAGCTCCAATGGTTTAGCAGTGACGTGAGCGGCCAATATGGCTAATGTATCCTGCCATGACTGGCGAACTGGG
Source organism: Aplosporella prunicola CBS 121167 (assembly GCF_010093885.1). Taxonomy (NCBI): domain Eukaryota; kingdom Fungi; phylum Ascomycota; class Dothideomycetes; order Botryosphaeriales; family Aplosporellaceae; genus Aplosporella; species Aplosporella prunicola. The sequence goes on along the minus strand of NW_022983622.1, from coordinate 8,274 downwards.
TTTTCGACGTGATAGATTCCATTGATCGGTGATTTGGAGAGCATGATGTCGGCAATGACGTTTGCTGCATGATCGACCGGGATCCAGGAGAATGTCTAGGGTAAGTATTAGTATTAGTCTGGTGCATGGATGCTAGACTTACTCCGCCAATGATCGGAAGAGCCCCAATCTTTTGGGATGACTTGAGCAACGCTGGGAAATGCTCTTTTTCGTTCCAATATCCCGTCTTACTGCATCCTGATATTTGACCAAAGCGGAGAGAAACCGCCTCAATATCAGAGTTGAAGATCTGGCTTTGCTGAACAATCTTCTCGCACACCAGTTTCGCATGGCCGTAACCAAGCCCACCGGCACACGATTCTATACCAACCGGTAGCTCCGGAACTATCCGGTCACCATGTACGGTAGAATATTCGCCAACGGCCGAAATGGAAGACACAAACAGGAAGCGAGTCTTTGAACTTCCGCCATTTGGTCTGGCGTCTCGGGCAATTTGGAGGAGGTTTTTCAAAGCAACAAACTGGGGCTCGAACGAGATCAGGGTCCGTTTGAAATCCATCGGCCATGCGCTGTGGACAACATGTGTGACGTTTCCCAGGAGGTATGAGTATTCGTTTTCTCCCAATCCCAGAAATGGCTCTGCGAGGTGTCCATGAAGAGCTCTGATTTTCGACCAAGATGAGTGTGGGAGAACAACCTCTTTTGCCTCCAATGCTTCTTTGAGTCGATCCTTTGGTGATTTTGGGCCGGGCCTATCTAAACAGATGACCTCAGACACTTCAGGGAGCTGGGCTAGGTGTGCGACAAGGTGCGAACCTAGACTTCCCGTGCAACCCGTAAGCAAGACGACTATCGGGGCTGCCCACAGTGAGTATTTCTGAACCAGCTGCTCCACTCTCGTCGGCATATCCAGAACTTCCGAGCTTCCATCGCTCCGTCTTCGAAGTGCTACAGCAATCTTGTTGACTGAAGGATGCTCGTAGATGAAATTTCGCGTTACGAGACTTTTAAGCCATGGAATCCTGGTAGAGTTGGCCAGGATAAGCCGACGCAAGTGCATCGCTTTTAAAGAATCCATACCAAGCTCAAAAAAATCCTGGTAAATGCCCCACTCCTCTGGGGACAATTTCCAGTTCAGCTTGCTTTGAATCAAGTCCTTCAAACTCTGTTCTGCATTCTCCAAATCCAATGGCTGAGTGGGAATTTCCAGAGCCGACTCATCAAGATTATTGACAACGTCGGATATTTGCTGTTCAAAAAGCTTGAGCGCTTCCGTGCGCCGGATAGCGCCCTTGTCGGAGCGAGGCAATGGAGTATCTGCCAGGATTATGAGGTCTTGAGATACAATCCTTGCGTGGTGGTCTAGACGGCTGTTGATGTTCTCGATGTGAGACCAGATTCGTGACTTGCAATGTTCTGGATCTTCAGAAAGTGCAGCAGGTGTAGGCTCGACGATTATGCCAATTTGCAGCTGGCGGTCTCCGAAAGCGAGAGCTCCTTTCACATCCTTACACTCACATACTGCAGACTCCAAATTACTAGGAAGGACCTTTTCTCCAGTTGCCAGAACAATAAGAGCGTCAGACCGACCTACGGCTTTGAAATCCGTGCTCGGGTGATTAGGATCAGGTACCATTGCGTCTTGGACTTCGAAAACATCATCCCATCCAAAAGGCTGTACGGTGAGATGATATGTTGGCGGTGTTGCGTCTTCTGATACAGGGACCATTTTGATATCCAAGTCACTCCTAAACCTGAAGTATTGCCAATTGTAGGGCGCATCCGGAACAAAAATCAGAGTAAGAGGGCCAGTCTCCGTAGTGCCGAATGCATTGAGAATTCTGACTCCCGCATCTGCGAATTTGTCACCCACAGCTTCCTTTAGGGCTCCTCCGCCGCAGAGAACGAAATCAAGGGTTTTCAAAACATCAATGCCTTGGTCTTCGGGGAGCTGGCAGATTTCTTCCAATATCGATGGCACCGACATCAAAGACTGCGCTTTGGTGAGTTCGATAAGCCGCGCAGTGGAAGACCCGGTCGGAACTCTCGAGGGAGGAAAGATGCAGAACGTCTTCCCGACAGCAAAGGATAAGATTGGTGAGACAAGTCCGAATCCCTAATAAAATTAGTCCATTGCTAGATTACGGAGAGTTGAAACATTCAGTACGTCTCAAAGGCAAAAACTCACATGATAGAGGGGCAGCGTCGTTATGTTCAATCCCAACGATTGTGATTCGTTTTTGAACGTCGAGCACGTTGCGTATCCCAAGAAATATCTATGAGAAACGTATATCGCTTTTGGGTAGCCGGTGGTTCCGGAAGAATGGAGAATAAAGACGTTGCGATCCGCTTCGCCTACGTAGTGATCCTCCGTATGGACCGGGCTGGAATTTTGGCTCGCTGAATTATCAAGAAACTCTTTGTAGTTGACTTGGCGATAAATGGCGACTGCCTTGCTCGAATCGTCCTGAATTTTGCCGACCTCTTTGGCCGTATTCATCAGCTGAGGCGACGCAATCAATGCAGCGGCCTGCGTTTCGTTGAGAAGGTGAAGGATCGCATCCGTATTTAGCCGAGCTGAGAGTAACAGTAGCTGTATTTTATTAGTTTGTGGATCTTATAGATGGTTGTAGTACATACTGGGACTCCCAGGCTCATCAAAGCCATAATGTGAATGAGAATACCAACGTCGCTTTCCATCAATAAAGCAATTGGAGGCCCTTTGATCACTTCATTCTGTTCATTCCTTTGAGGCGTTTTGAGCTCTGGAACATGCTCTTGCAGCCATTGCGAGCAAGCCCGAACTGCGTCACTGAATTGTAGATGGCTTATCCGTTGAAAGTCTAGGCCATCCGTTTCATCGTTGCTCCGAGACTTTTCCGCCTGTATACAAAAGATGTGATTTGGGTTGTTGCGGGCATTGAATTCCAACAGCTCGGGAAGGGATCTAATCTCATCTTTGGACGGGTCTGTCGATCTCAAGTTGATCGTGGGAGGTTTGAAGGCTGTCATGACGACAGTGCGGCGCGCTGACTCGGTTGGCGTTTTGGTTGTATCTGAACAAGCCAGAGCGACAAAATATACTAGGCGCTTGTCAGCATTAGCATTGCGGGACCCGAGTTTAAATAGGCTCCAATTTTTCAAAGAATTTGTCCTGTCGCGAATGCATGGTTGAAAGCTGGGCCCGAGTTAGCGAATGCAAGGCGCCAAATAAGGCCATATGATGACAGGTTGAGGCCTGTACAACGTTACTGTGCAGCAAAAGATCCCGATGTTGGGGATACAACTTACAAGGCTTTTTATCAGCACGGTGAAGCCGAACAACCTACTCCACCCATGAATTTGAAGCATGTCGAGTCATAGTGCACCTGGAAGTTTCTAACAATTGGCTAGGAAATTGCTACGAAAGTATTTGCAATTGTTTTGGGCGCGACCTACATCTCCCTATGGAGTAATTTGAGACGCTTAGAAGATAAAGCCACCTACGTAAATGACAACGCTTAATACGAGAGTATATTCTAGATCTTTCTTTAGAGTAACCTTTATGGAACGTGTGAAAAAGGCTTCGAGTATACCTAAATACTTCTATAAGTAAAACAACGTTTCAAGTGCGGGGTGAATTGTTTTGCATTCGCTCCTACGAGGCATGACCTACCGTTGGTATGATGATATTATCCTTTTATCAAGCAATAGTAATTAGGGGGTTAAGGTGTATTTCTTTCTACCCCTAAAATCTATTATCAAGTTTAATTCCCGTATGGATGAGCATGGAAGTACAACTGGTATCTATCATAAGTATAATATCCCTCACACCTTTTCTACTACGTGCTTGCTCTGCATAATACGGCTAGCGGTAAGCAGACATCCCGAAACAAACATTGTAACACCGCAGAACACTTGCAACCATGTATAACCACCGTTATCGCTGTCGAGTAGAGCACCTCCGATTGGGTTTCCTGTCAAGCCGGCGAAGCTGGAAACCAAGAAAGTAGTTCCGACTCTAACACCAATTTGGCGGATGTCCGATATTTGCGCAACTAGTGTAGGCAATAGGGCGACGAAAGATCCCGATGCGTACCCGTAGACGGCGCTAAATGCGATCGTGGAAGCGTTGTTGTTCGCCGGAATCCATAGGCCAAGAACGAATGTTACCGAAATGATGACAGTTAAAATCATGACGTTAAACCGTCCATATCTATCAGCCGCCCAGCCAGATATCACACGACCGAAGAAACTATTTGAGATAAGCATTTACAAATACTAGAGCTGAAGACACTGACCTTGTAGCGTTCAAAATTGCGAGCTGGTAGCCCGCGAGGCGAGACGACATTCCGTTAGACTGTGCATAGAGAATCAAATAATTCATGGGGAGGAACATGCCCCAGAAAAAGAAGAAAGACCCAAGCGCAAGGAGTAAAAAGCGAATTTCTTTGAGAGGGCGCACGAAGTCGATGGGATTGAAAGGTTTGGGAACGTGATCCAGCCGCGACTTGCAAATAAGACAGGCTGGAACAAGTAATCCCAAAAGAAGAAATGCAATTGAGCGCACTGTCCAACCAAAGCTAACGCCATCATCGATCATATGGTTGAACATGATACTGTTTATGGTTAGTTCTATTTTGCGGTATGCGCAGGATGCACTTACGGGAGTAGCAGTCCACCCAGCGAAGACCCGCTTGCAACTATGCCCATTGCAAACGCACGACGCTTGAGAAACCAAGTTGTGGCAGCATTGCTGCTAGCGTAAAATAGAGCGCTCGCACCTAGCCCCGAGCAAATACTTTGCGCCAAAAAGAGCTGATAGTACTCTTTACCCAGGCTCATCATCATGAGACCAAAAACATGCATGAAGGTGCCGAACCACAACAGGCCACGCGACCCATAGCTGTCAAAAAGTTTTCCGAAGACCGGAGCCATAGCCTGCAGCATGAAAACTTCGGCGGACAGAATCCATGATATCGCAGAAGGAGAATACGTTCGCAACTGGTTTTGGGAGTAGTAGGTTTGGAAAATGCCGATGCTGCTGACCCAGCCAAATGATGTGAAGTTGCAGCACCATGCGCCCGCTACTGTGAGCCAGGCCGTCCAGCCACCGTCGGGAAAGTCTTCTGGCCGCATACCCGGAGGGGGTCTCTGAGCGGGCGGAATTTTCTCCACCACTGGTTCTGAATGAACATCGTTCGATGTTGAGATTGTGTCTTTTGAGCTCGAAGCAAGGGATGCCATTTTTCCGAATTTTGGTGCGATCGCTGACAGCTCCTTGACGGACGGGCGCGTGGGGTTGACTTTATGCTTTTATACTCTGACGACAAAGCAACAAAGCGGCAATAGTGAGCTTTAAGACCTAAGTCCGGAGGTCTACGGATCCGTATATGCGATGCGATGATTGAATTTCGACTCAGCTAATCAACCCGAGTTAGGCGCGGACCCGAGTTTGTACTACACTGATGCACGTGATGGCTGCGTTTTAATTGGCTATGCATCAGACCTACAGTCGGTACGGATTCTTAATCGGCACACTGTGGCAGTGTAGATAATATGGCAGATGCTGTGGCTGAATGGTGCGGTATAGGGAGCGGGAATGAAAACTTGGTATAGGTAAATTAAAATCAACTTCGACTAGTAACAGAGGCACGTAACATTTATCACCGCGAACCGAGATCCACTATTAAGAGGGATAGTAGACTATATAAGCAATTCCTACAGAGTAGTCCTTGCCTAGCTATTAGACCAAGTCTCGAGTATAGGTGAAAGCTGAAAAGGTCTTGGTGGTCTTAGAGCACACAAAACTCTAATATCTTAACTGGGTCCCTTCTACTCTATACAAGTACCACAACTTTGCTTCACGGTAAGGGACGTTATATAGGTGTAAAGCTCTAAGCACTTTAAATTCTACCTATCGCGCTTTTAATAAAAAATAACTAAAATACATGTACGATAACCCGGTTACTTTTAAATTAGATTACGGATGCCGGGCCAGTTCAAGTTTTTCGCCTTCCGTTTTGGGATTAGACGGATAGAGGGATTGCTACCTCAGCAACGGCCCCAGCATTAGGCGTCTTTTTAGGTCTTTCCCTAGCCTAGGGTGCCTAAATTGGGGGCTCTAGGCCTAAAAAAGCCCTGTAAAAACAGGCCTTACGTAGCCTCGTTACCACGGTAACACCCCTGCACCAGGTCTGTCCCAAAAAGGAAGGCGAAAAACTTGAACTGGCCCGGGATCCGTATAGCCCGCGGAATAGCTACCCGGATCATTAGCTTTTAATTAAATTCTCTTAATATACGGTAAACCTCACTCCACGGCGAGCGACCTTGGGAACATTAAAGTACTAGGGCACCCACTATTATACACTCAACAACTCTAATCGATAGACGCTCGCACTGATAGCCTTATTCGTTTATAGTCTCCTAAACATTATTGGATAAGTTTCTAAAATGGCCCCCATGTTTCTAAAACGGCCCCCATCATGGCCGGGCTGCGTAAGCTTTTACCCAACGATCGTCCTCTTGATGCCAAAAAGGAATTTTCACATTAGATACATAAGAAGGGGACGTGAGCCCATTATCATTATCATCGTGTGAAATTTCCACTGCCCCTTAACCAAATATTCCGGCAACTGTCCAACTGCATGATGGAAAGCCAACAGCGTCAGTCAGGCGACCAATACCCCGAGGGGGGTGAGCGCCCGAGTTGGGACCCATCTTCCGGTCGCGTTTCACCGATCGAATTTTCTGGTCCATCTCACGATGCATACCAACCTGTTAGGGAAGGATTGGACACACCTCCGATTTACCCCGTGAAAGAGCAGGAGCAGCCTCCCACTTCAGTTGTACCTCAACAGCGAACAGTCAGCGATCTTTGGCTGTGGGAGATTGTGAGTAACTTCATCAGCATTGCCTGTATCGTTGTTATAGCGGTCATCTTGTCTGTCTTCGACGGCAAAGCACTGTCACAATGGCAACCTCCCATCAAACCAAACGCGTTAATCTCCATCTTCGCAACTATCGCTAAGGCTACACTGCTTTTGCCGGTTGCAGAATGCATCAGTCAGATCAAGTGGCTCTACTACGGCAAGGAATATCGTTCACTTGTCGATGTTCAATGCTTCGACCAAGCAAGCCGCGGGCCTTGGGGCTCGCTGATGTTTCTGTGGCGGTTCAGAGCAAGATCGCTCGTTGCAAGCTTTGGATGCTTGATTACGATTGTGTCACTCGCCGTGGATCCTTTTACACAACAGATTATCAGCTATCCGGAGCGTTCAGTGTCATTAGGAAACACGTCTGCATCTGTTAATGCCGCACGAGTGTATGACACGGGGCTGACAGCTTCGCAGCACAACATGTTTTGTACGTAGTGTGCTGCAAATCGGATATTCTTCGCTGTTACAAAGTCTATTCTAACGTAATCTCAGCTCAGTACATGGATGTCGGCATGCAGGCTGCAATTCTTAGCGGCCTCTACGGTGAATCCTCTACTGTCAGCCATTATTGCCCGACTGGAAATTGCACATGGCCAGACATAACTTCGCTGTCTGTTTGCAATAGTTGCTCCAATGTTACGACCAGCACTAACAGGACTTGCAACTCATCCGGACAAGCAAATGTCTGCCAATTCACAACTCCCGCAGGCCATGAGATGCAAGCCAAGTCAGGTGTCAAAGGGGCAGGCGTCTACAATACGTTGATTAATGCTTCTACAGTTAATCTTGCACGTGGGAGCACTGCAGACATTCTCAGCTTTGGTGCCATCATATTGGAAGAATCTCAAGAAGCTTTCGAGGTTCCTCTGGCCGAAGCATACGACTGTTCATTCAGGTGGTGCGTGCGCACATACAGCGGATTTAATATCTCGAGCGGCGTCATCAACTCCGGCACACACACCAGCAACGATCTCGAGTATGTCGAGGATATAGGCGACGTCGCTCAACCAAACGAAGCAGATGACGGGGTATACGAAGTATTCCAAATACCCGACAACGTGTCCTGGACGGGTAATCGAACCTATGTTATCAACTTTAAAGACGAACAAACCACGGGAGCCTTCATGGCGACCTTGTTCGATGTGGGGCTCTACAGTCAAAGAGCATACACTGAGAGTTTAGAAGGCGTTCGCATCGACTACACGCTATTCAAGAGCAGCAACTTTACTCGAACGATCGATAACATTGCGAACAGTATGACGACCCGCGTGCGCAATGGAAAGAATGCTACAGGCGCATCAGGAGAAGCCTGGAAAAACGAGACCTTCATCAAGGTCAGCTGGGCATGGTTTATATT